>NC_089769.1:29459622-29474622 GCF_040412425.1 Macrobrachium rosenbergii
TTCATAGAAATAATAATCTTGTAGCTTCAATGTAGGTGAATTCCAACTTGCACAGTTGTCAGCTAATGAAAGGGCGCCAGCACCTTAGCTCTTCACTGGGTGAGTTGGTAGAGCTGCGGACTGTCACTCGATGGGCCGGAGTTCAATTCCCCGACTGGCTGATGAAGAGTTAGAGGAATTTATTTCTGGTGATAGAAATTCATTTCTCGCTATAATGTGGTTCGGATTCCACAATAAGCTGTAGGTCCCGTTGTTACGTAACCAATTTTCTTAGCCACGTAAAATAAGTCAAGTCCTTCGGGCCAGCCTAGGACAGCTGTTAATCAAGGAATAGTGCGAAATTCCTGTGTTAAAATCTTTGCCATATTTTTTTTGCTTCGATTAATAGTAGGAAATTCCTCCGTGATAAATTTTACTTTGCATTTCGAAGTAGCGAGTTGTTTAGGCGCGAATAAATTCCCACGTGGGACAAGATGAGATCAGCTTGCATTGCTGAAATACTTCTCTCAGGTTAGTTAAAACTCGAATTAGGTGTTAGGAAAGCGAAATTTGAACTCCGCTTCTAGGGGAAATTATTAGGTAATTTTTACTGTTATCCTCTCATCCCGGTAAATTCCCCGGAGTCACAGACGATCTATAAATAGACGGGTCCATTCACACAGAATCTAAAAATAACTGCGGTGATTGTCAGACGACCTTCACCCCCCATGCCCGCGTGTGTACCCTCTTTTTCTCTCAGCAAAATATTTTTTTTTGGGGGGGCGGTTTTCCGTTAGTAATTTCGAAGTCCTAAGGGACGAATCATATTTCCAAGTCCTACGGGCAATCCAAATAAAATTCTACGTAGCAAAAGGCGAGAATTTCTCAACCAAATTCCAAGTTCTAAGAGACTCCTAATAAAATTCTACGTCACAAGAGGCGAGAATTTCTCAACAAATTCCAAGTCCTAAGAGACTCCTAATAAAATTCTACGTTGCACGAGGCAAGAATTTCTTAACCAAATTCCAAGTCCTAAGAGACTCCTAAAAAATTCTACGTCGCACGAGGCGAGAATTTCTCGCCCAAATTCCAAGTCCTAAGAGACTCCTAAGAAAATTCTACGTCGCACGAGGCGAGAATTTCTAATACCTACGGGAAAACCACATTCCCAGTCCTAAGAAACTCTTAAAAAAAAATCTACGTCGCAAGAAACGAGAATTTCTCAACCAAATTCCAAGTCCTAAGAGACTCCAAAAAAATTCTACGTCACAAGAGGCGAGAATTTCTAATTCCTGGGGGAAACCCAAAATCAAGTCCTTTTTGAGACACTATATTAGTGTATTTCACACACCTGTAAGCCCTTATGGGACTGATCATTCTAGTTCCTTAGAACAACTCCTTAATTTCATGCTACAGCCGGCCAAGTCTGAGCATGACATAAAATCCAGCTACGTCTTCCGAGACGCATATCACAATTCGTTTGCCACGAACAGCCACGTCTTACTCAGACATATTAAACTTTAACAAAGTCTCCTCAGACTTACTGATCAATTGTCTTATTCAGACAGATCCATTCTCCTGCAGTCTGAACAATTGAGTGTTTCAGATTCCTGCAATTGGGTCTTTTCAGACATATTTGATTCGCTAGAGAGTCCAGTCCATATAACCCTTATTTCAAGACGGCTAATACCAGAGCCCAACAAAATGAGGACTTCAATTCTACATGTCTGCTGGAAAGGACATGGAACTATCAGGGCAAGCTCTGAGAGACTGGGTTCAAGAGCGAGTGGACGATGCCAAGGCGGAGAGAGAGAAAGAAAGAATTGCACAAGAGGTGGAGAAAGAGAAAGAATGTGAAGAGAGAGAGAGAGAGAGAGAGAGAGAGAGAGAGAGAGAATTGCCCAAGAGAGAAAAAGACTTAGAACATCAAGAATGGGAGAAAGAACGGCAAGAGCAAGAGAAGGAGAGAATCGCCCAGGAGAAAGAACGAATCGCCCAAGAAAAACGGGAGTAGAGAGAATGGGAAGAACGGGAGAAAGAACAGGAAGAGAGGGAGCGAAAGCACGCCCATGAGCTCCAGATGTTAGAGCGACAGAACGCCACCCCCCCTCCAGCTGCGGGAATGAGTGCCCTCAGCCAAGCTCACTCGTTCATGCCAAAATGGACAGAGTCCGAACCTGAGGTATGGCTTGAAAGGGCCGAACGAGTCCTGGAGTGCTCCAACCTCTCCCCAACGGAACTCTCCCTTGTTCTCACTAAATTCCTGGGAGGGAAGGCCCTCGTTGCCTACCACGCCCTTTCGGCAGAGGATAGGGGAATTGGGAAACCGTGACGCCAAGCAGTTACTAAGGCGCATTTAGATTACCCCCCGAGCAGTGGAGGAGACGTTGGAGAGAGCAGCCAAGAGAAACAGGCCAGACTTGGTCCGATTGTGCGTACCATTCAGAGTGGGTGTTAGACAAATGGCTCGAGTCCGAAGGGCCACTAGTGCCGCCGAGGTACTCATGCGATTTAAATTTTAGCATTTCCTGTGCTACGCCGCTCCTGCCCTCGCCACTCATGTAGTGGAAAAAGCCCCAGCAACAATCACCGAGTGTTGCCAGATAGCAGACATGTGGAAGACTCACCAACCTCAGGAAGGATCCATGGGCGGAAGATAAATCCCCCGTCCCTTTTCGGAGCATCAAATTCCCATAAGAATGGGAACTCGGGCAAGCCCCTAACTTGCCATTACTGCAAGAAGATGGGGCATTCCTCTGAAAAGTGCCGAAGCAAGAAACCAGGGCCTCTCTCTCCCGGAAAACCACCCAATAACACGCCTGCGCCCTCCACAGGGGCAGTGCGGAAAGACTTTAGCCAGACCTTTTGCACGACATGCAAGGTTTATGGCCATTCTCCCTCATGGGCGAAATGCCCGAACAATAATAAATCAAATACTCCCACCATCGCCTTGGCCGTCACACATTCCAAGTCATTGGGCCCTTCTGCTGAAGGCCCCATATAAGTGGCCCCTCCACGAGGCAGCCACCCTGCGCGCCGAGTCACGGCATTCGAGGACTCAGGCGCGCAAATCTCCCTCATACGAAGGGAAAGAGTTACCTATGGAGCTATCGTCAATAGATGAAAACTCGTCACAATCGAGGGAGTAAATCAATTTAAAATGATACTGCCTACGGTCCAATTGAGAGTCACAAGACCTCACCAGTCAAAAAATTGCAATCTTGCAGTAGCAAGCCATCTCCCCGGAGGTTATGACGTCATCCTGGGTCAGGACTTTCAGTCCCCACAGAAATCACGACAATCTAGGGGTCCCCATTCCCAACTCATTCCTCGGGTGCGAGTAATCCTCACTCAGTCAAGACTGGCGCACTCTGGGTACCAGGAGGACGTGCAGTCCCTACCAGTGCCACCTGAGTACGATGTACAGTGGCCCCCTCAATCGGTTCCCGATCCAATTCCAGTGCCCGGCCCTGCCTCAGTGCCAGTGCCAGGGCCCCAATCAGATCTCCCTCCCGGAGATGCCAAATGCCTGCCAGTGCCACCTGCATGCACCGAGCAGTGCCAAGCTCCATCCGTCCTGACCGACGAGCACAAGAAACCTCTGATAGAGCCTGACTCTGCGTTAGTGCCAGCGCCAGAGCACAACCCGATCTCCATTCAAGGGACCCAACTCCAGACCCCCTCTCTTCTCCTGGCCTGGCACCACTACCAGCGTCGGTAAGAGAGACTGTTGCTCTCGACCACGGCGGAAGCTCACCTGAAGGTGCGGCCTCACAACCCGTGCCTGAGCTGGTCATTGATACCTGCGAGCCGCTCACGCCATCCCCGACCGCCTCCTCTCTGCCTCAGTCCGTCGCTGACGCAATTACGAGTCAGGATTCTGCCATATCTCTCTTGGCTGATGAACTTCAAGAGCTGCGACGGATCATGGTAGAACCCGCACGGAAAACTCCTGCGTCAGCTGTCGCAGCAGCTGGCCCAGGTGGCACTCCATGCTGCCCTCCGGTCTCGGGCCCTCCACTTCCCCGGCCGAGGACGACTGTCCCAGAAGGAAAGGTTCGCGGCGGAATTACCACGGGCGTGGGAATTTCCAGGTAGTTTACAAAGAGCCCTAGAGCTCCCCTGGCACCTGTGCCACCATTTCATCTTTCGAAGGTCTTGGCACCTCTAATCCAGAAGAGGATGTCAAGGCACTCCACTATCTTCTTCCATTCCTCAGGAACTTCTATCCCTTATCATTTGCTATTAATCTTTTTCTTAAATTATCACCACAAGAGGCAATTAAATATGGGAATCCATTCCCGTCAAAATGTATAAATTGAGAATAACAGAGTGGGATGTGGCACAATCTTGCGCCCCCAGCTTGGCACAGGGCATGCGTGTCAGCTCTTCCTGAAGGAGTCGCGCCCTTCGGGTTCCCTATCCCAGCCCTGGGAAGTGATTGTCCCGGCCATAATTTATAGGTGAAGGACAATAAATTCCAGCATAACACAATAAAACCCTCACTCTATTTCCCTTAGTTCTTCTGCCAATATCAATTACTCTTTTAGTTATTTACTTATCTTTCTCTTTCAATGAATCGCGAGTCATAGACTCTTGCCCTTGTGATTTTAAATGCCCCTTTCGTAAAATCCGAGCGACGTGTTCCACCTTTCGTATGCAGTCACGTTTTCATTCGTAACATCCTGTTAATTTTTCCTTTTTGTTATTATTTTTCCCTTCCTTCTAAGAACTCTATTTTGTCCTAGACCCCTAGTCTTTTGTCTGCTCATCCCGTCATAACATTGAGCGAGTATCTATTTATAGCCTGTACTCGAGTTGTGGGCAGTAGATGCATAAAATTAGTGTGGTTTAAAGTTAGCGAATTAAAACTCGCGAATACTCCCGCTCGCCCACCACTGTCAGTGTGAGGGTCAGCCGTCAGCTGTCGAGTTGGCGAATTATGTATTGTCATTACAATATCACGTAAAGGGGATGTCATTTCCAAAAATAAACGCTGTTTTATCATTTACACAGCATCTTCAAGACATACTGTACTAACCGCATGCCTTGTTGATTTAGAATTAAGGAACTTATATGTAAATTAATTCTTAAATTTTGTCTCCTGCCCCAAAATTATCTTGTCCTCGTAATCTTAAAGTAACGTATACCATAAATTTGAAGTAATTAACGGGCCAAGTTAAAGTAGTTTAGTATTAATGTGTTGGAAGTATTTTCCATTTTGCGTGGGGATAGAGTAAATTAAAAGTTTTTCCATTTCTTGTTGGGAGAAGAGTAAAAGTAAATCAGCTGTGCTGACTTCTTGGATATCAACATACAAGCCCGAATGAAGACTCGTATGTTATCTTCCGTGGGGAGCTATCATAATCAACCAGAAGTCGTGCACAATGCACCTCCCCCCCTACCTAATTTACCCTTTGTTTATTGAGAACCGCATGGCTGATCGTATTTGACTTAGAAATCAGAACCCGGTTATCAACATTCCGATCTGTCCTTTTTTTTTTTTTTACCTGGAACAGATATTGAGATGACACAGATAAAAGGGGCCAGGAGGAGACTTAATGCCACTCCCTTAAGAAGCTTAGCCCAACTAATCTTGTTAAACAGCCTTTCTAAAGGCAAATTAAGCTGCCTGAATTGTCTTACCTCCGCAGGAAACCTGGGAAGAGGCCACCGAATCATTGAACACCTAGTGGATGACACACCACAGCATGACGCAGCCGGAGCCCCTTATAAGGGAAAGACAGCAGGAGAAGCAGTTAGTTAGCAGCGTGAGTAGGAGCCATGCAGTAGCAGTCATAGGGGAACAGCCATACACGCAGGCGAGCGGTAACTTTGCTGAGAGATCACCCTTCATCCCTGTCCGACTCCAGACTCCAGTCATCCTTGAGGGACAGCCCGTGTCATCGGTGACCCTCGTCCTTCTTCGTCAGAGACCAGCTTCCCCTAAGGTAAAGTGTAAGTGTAGACTTTTCGGTCAAGATAGTTTGCCCTTTGGAAAGCTTGGAGTACCAGCATTTCACTTCTGTCCTTGTGCCAGTTTATCCAGTGCCATTTCTAATGTCCTGTGTTCAAGTGTAAAGTGGTCATTCATTCCTCGAGCCTTTGGCACTCTCAGTGCAAACCCGAGACTTATTCCATGTTAAACTGTTCCTTTACTGGCGTGTAATGTGTAAATCTCTCTTGCAGAGGGACCCATTTGCAGTGGACTCATCTTGGCCTGTGCCTTGCCATTAATCAAGACTCCAGTAGAAGGATCTTCAGGCGTTGCAAGCCCTTTATCAATTTACTTATCCAGTTTCCCTTCAAATGCTTTCTGTTTATGTAACATTTCCTTATGAAGTAGAGCCTTCAGCTAAATAAATTCTCCTCTTATTCTTTTTACAATTTCCCTTTATGCAAGTCAGAACTCCAAGGCCAATTAAATAAAGTTTCCGTTTCTAGCCTGTAAAATACCATAAACCCAGGGAAATACGTAAATATATATATATCTATATATATATATATATATATATATATATATATATATATATATATATATATATATATATATATATATATATATATATATGTATATATGTATATATATATATATATATATATATATATATATATATATATATATATATATATATATATATATATATATATATATATATATATATATATATATATATATATATATATATATATATATATATATATATATATATATATATATATATATATATATATATATATATATATATATATATATATATATATATATATATATATATATATATATATATATATATATATATATATATATATATATATATATAATATATATATATATATATATATATATATATAAAATATATATATATATATATATATATATATATATATATATATATATATATATATATATATATATATATATATATATATATATATATATATATATATATATATATATATATATATATATATATACTTACTGTATATTTCAACAGATGGGACCTCTTTTTCACACAACCTCACCTGTTTTACATCTGTAACGTAGGTGAGAAAGACATAAAATTAATTTCAACCAATTTAATTACTAGAACTGTGGGTTTCCACTCGCCCCTTCATAAACTCTCTCCTTCATTCCCCAAAATGGTTAAGCCTAACCCTTCCCTCTGTCCATTTGACTGCCTAAGGCCTTTTCCAGATACCTTCTCAGTCTCAAGCAAGGCAAGGAGAAAGGTGGCACCCCCATCTCATTCCGAACTCTCCTCGAGGGTTAACTGAGGCCATGTGGTCATTATAGAAAACATGACGAAGATTGACCTTTGTGCCATCTACAAGAGATGCGATGCGCAATCTTCAAAGGTTATTTATAGCCGATGCAAAGAAAACGAGAGAGAAAACGCGGTGAACATCACCCGAGGACAGATGTCCTTATGCCTGTCCTTTTGAACCTTCCACGTGTTCGACACCGGGGCTCGAACCATCATACTTTTGTAGTGGCATTATAATTCCCTCCTCCATCGCCAGCGCCCTATCGAATGAGGACACCATCATCTTGACGAAGGTGATGTGCCAGAATAAGGTTTTCTGAGTCAGTCACAATTCCTGTTATTTCTCTGCCTAATATTTCATTTACCTTCCATTGTGCGATCACCTTCAGTAATTTGTGTTGGAACATTCAGTGTTAACGTAATTATGCATTAGTGCTGAACTGGGTTATTTGGCACCATCTGTGCATTCCTCTGTTTCCCTTTGAGTGTCTTATTATTATTGCAATAATTGTCTTGCATATTTTGCAGACAGGCCTTGACTGTGGAATCTCCTGGCTCAATCCATGTGCAGTCCCCTTTCTACCCCCCACTGCGATGTTTCCTGTTATGAAGACATCGTCAGGGTAGAATATTTATTCTGTGTTGGATTCATTATTTTAGCAGGCCCTTATTATTACCTGCCCAGTAATTTGTCATTCTTCTGATTTGTGTTTGTTATGTAACTATAATTAATTAAGAGAACCCTTGAGTTTATGTAATTTTTCCTCACATGAAGAAGGCCCTAAGCCAAAGATTTCCCTTGTTTGTCTACAAATTGTCCTAATATTGAGTCAGGTGTGTAATAAATAAAAGTAACTCCCTGCGTTCATCCGTTGCTGCCCAGAATCAAGTAAGTATCTCGGACATTCATAGAAATATATATATATATATATATATATATATATATATATATATATATATATATATATATATATATATATATATATATATATATATTATATATATATATATATATATTATGGTAACCTCCTGCTCACTATAAATTATCAAAATTATTATGATCCCTGTATATTTTCAGAGCCTTAGACCAGCCATAGGGTATCTTTACACACATCTCGTGTAAAAATAAAATTAATATACAGTATATACCAGATCCAGGTTTTATGAATACCCTGATTTCTTATGAAAAAGGATTTTTTCTTTCCTTAAACTCTTCTTATAGGCAGATTTTCAAAAGAACCAATGACTTCAAAAAGGGCTGTTAAACCCACGAAGTCAGGATCCTCAGCAAAGCACTGTACACTCAAAGAGGAATAAGAAAAACCCGAACTTTACTAAAATAACAATATTTATTATTGAAATAAAGAAAGCCGTAAATGATGGTTGGGGCTAGAAACCGCAGTCAACTACAAAGATCAAAACACAAGCATTCCCCATTCGCCTACGCTAACATGTATACCGACAGGAGGAGGGAAAGTCACAGAGGGAGAAAGAAGAAAAAAAAACTCACGATGGCGAACAAAACACAAACATACGACAGTAGAAGGCAAAGATAGAAAAAAAAACTTAATTCTAATTATAACACTCAAAATACCTTAACCTAACTTACAGTAATAACATCAGTTTTATCTGAATCACTAATATATAAAGTTAACACCGTAGAATATACTTGATGATTTTGCCGATTACCATCAGCAGCCCAAAGCGTCTATAATCACCTGACCGCATCAAACGTCAATGAGAAACCTTTAAGATGCGTATGCGCTTACCAGAGGTAAGTCTCCTTACGATCATCACAGATCACAATGTTGATTTCGCCACCAACAATTCCAGCGTCAACTGTCTCACAAAATACCAATATCAATATACACGCTTACCGGAGGGAAGTCTCCCTACGGACGCTGTAACGCTCCACAACAGCGAAGAGGTTCGGAGGAAGCTGCAACAGAGGTGAACGCCGTGGTCAAAGCTTGCACCATAAGCGATGGCTGTACCCTTACGTGGCACAGGTCTCAAAAGGGCAGACGCAGACGACGAATCGTTAATACCCACAGGAAACAGGAAGCAGCGAAGCTGAATCAAGCTGTGGCACTTTATGGACTTGCCGCAAAGCAAACGAAAGGGGCAGGCAACGGCAAGACTCAAAAAAAGCAGCAGACCTCTCGCTCGGACAACTGGGGCGAAACTCCTCGGGAGACGAAGATCCTACATACACCCCACCTCCGCTGAATCACCCAACAACTCAAAAATATGAAAATAAAAGAGAAAATTATTCCACATGGGTGTGTTACCAGTAACAAGCGAAACACCTGGCGGTGGAAAAAAAAAACAGCCCAAACCTTCATTTAACGGCAAAATGTAAACAAAATTTAAAGTTTAACAGTTACGTTACTGGGCTAAAAAAAGGACTTACGTTAACTTTTCAAGATAATATATATATATATATATATATATATATATATATATATATATATATATATATATATATATATATATATATATATATATGTGTGTGTGTGTAGCCTATGTATATATCAGTTCATTCGAAATTATCCATCCTTCCTATTTCAACATTACTGCATCGTATGTCAAGAGCACCGTTCCGATCAGACTGGCTAGACTGAATCAAAACACAAGATGATAACAGCAAAATGAAAAGTGCAATGCGCAGCCGACTGATAAAACACACCTCTGAGAATGACCTGACTCCCAGGCGCATTATTACACTTATGTTATTTTTCTGTAGTGAAGCAAATCCAGGTTCTCCATGAAAGGTTTCGAAAGAGCATCTATACAGACAGACAGACAGACAGACAGACAGAAAGACAGACAGACAGACGGGTAGCTGTGAGGTTGTAATGTCATGCAGAGGAGGGGGAGGGGGAGGAGGAGGAGACTGATTGCCAGCAGGGTGACAGCTGCTGCTGCTGCTTCTGCTGTTTCATATCAATCGATTCTAACAAAAGAAACGCGGCTAAAAATTCTTTGGATTCTAGATGCAATCCGTGGGAGGGTGAACAACACTCCAGCGGAACATCAGGAAATCGGGAAGAAGTTTCCTCATTTCCAATGTTAACTTTTACAAGCTCATTCAATATCATATTATATGGAAGAGCATCAGGGAACCAGGAAATAATGCTTATTGTTCAGAGGTCTTGATAAACCAAACTGCCATCAGGACAAACGGTGCTCAGGGCTGTGATAAGTTCACGACTGAAAACTTTGCTTATGGGAATGAGGACATCTTAGACACCTGGAAATATTAAAGGCTTATAGATTTGGAAGGAGGAATCAGAATGGAGGGAGGAGGTTGTTGGAATCTATTTTTCTGTGAACCCTGCGTGGCGTTTTAGCCTCCTGACGTCATCCATTGTGGTGGCGCAAAGTTAATTATCCTCAACACCTGAGATATCAGGGTTTGTGCTTTGTCTGAGGGAGCCCTCGCTGACGGGGGTGAATTACTCCCATGGGGTAGCTTAACAAGGAGGAGAGGGCCAACAACCCCTGTGTAAGTTATAAGGCGCAATAAGGATTCTTTTTCATTGCTTTTCAATCAATAAATCTGCTTATTATTATTATTATTATTATTATTATTATTATTATTATTATTATTATTATTATTATTATTCAAAAGATAACCCCTATTCATATGTAACAAGACCACAGAGGCCATTAACTTGAAATTCAAGCTTCCAAAGAATAAGGTGTTCATTAGAAAGAAGTAAGAGAAGGTAAAGGGAAATACAGAAAGAAAATATCTCACTTGTTAAAAAGAAAAACACAAATTAATAAATTAATGAATAGATAAAAAATTAATTCAAATGGAAGGAGAATGGCATTAGGGTAGTAATGCATTGCAACTTCGCTTGAACTTTTGAAGTTCCAAGTGCACGACATCCTCTGAAGGGAGACTGTTCCACAGTCCAACAGTGTGAGAGATCGAGGACCTCTATTTAGGTGAGCCCAGTAAATAGCGAAAAGGACCACAGGGATATACAGACTGTGGTTGAATGAGACGTTGCAAGCATTTCGTACCAAGTGGGCCTAAGGGGCGTTCCAGTGGAACTGGTCAACGTAGCTGCTTGAGGCAGAGAACAAAAGACGTGATGTGGAATGAGTCAGTGTCCGAGGAAGGGGGACTATCTGCCTAGCACTGACTGATTGACCCTTTCAGTTATTCCAGAGTTCAAATTCCTCTCCAACGTTCCTCTGGATATCTGTCACAGCAGCTCAGTGAATTAGCAAAGGAAAGTATGGAAGTCAAACCAGATACCTTCATGAAAACTGAATTGGATTACATTTAGTTTTTGAATGATCTTAAAAGAGTTTTTGTTAAAAAGATGAGAGGTATTTCAAATGAATCGTCGTCGATCCATTTGTCCCAAGAGTTTGTGTGAGATCAGGTCAGCTCTTCTGACGACACATTGCTTCATGAGGGGAGATTTGTAAATCTCCTCTTACGAATTCGGGATTTTCTGAAGGATTTGTTCCTGACAAGGGCAATATACAGTTGTCAATAATGGGCGTGATAAAATGACAAACATTCCGTACTGGCGTCTAGATAGCGCTCATATTATAGTAGAAGAATGGAGGACGCAATTCAGAGCCAGTAATAAACAATATGTTAACGAGCTCCAGCTCAACATAAATGTCTCTCTCTCTCTCTCTCTCTCTCTCTCTCTCTCTCTCTCTCTCTCTCTCTCTCTCTCTCTCTCTCATATTTTGCTGACTTCCGTTATGGAGACAAAATTAAGACGTAGAAGGAATTTCAAGGTTTTACACTTTTCCTGTCTGTGGTGAACTCTGAACACTCACAGTTATCGACAGGTACTGACGCACCCACAGAGACTTACAGGAGCTTATCGCAATGATCATGAAGAGGCCGACGGTGTGGACGTTGTCTCACAGGGAGTTCTTTCACAATTAAGTAGTATGAACATGTCTGTGAGTCCGGTCTTGTTTTCCTCGAGAGAATGGCTTCATGTTAGGAAGTACACACACACACACAATGTCTCTCTCTCTCTCTCTCTCTCTCTCTCTCTCTCTCACGCACATACATAAACATGTATGTATGTATGTATATATATATATATATATATATATATATATATATATATATATATATATATATATGTATGTATGTATGTATGTATGTATGTATGTATGTATGTATGTATGTATCTGACTCCCACGCTACTCAGGATGACATTTCGACCCATTGTGTCCCATGTGGCACCCCATGGAACAACGAGCATTGCACCATATCCTAAAGGCAACATTTTAACATTATTTTCTTACAATAATTATGTGGCCCAATATTTGTAGATGGCAAATTTGGGCAGGTGAGAAGGATGTTTACACAGCGCTGCTACCCACAGCGTTCCAGAAGCCAGACTTTCTTCAGAATAATATAAATGAAAATATTTCGCTCTCTAATCATTATAGTTCACCCAAGGTTACAAGATAAAATGCCAGTTTGAAAACTAGGATAGATCTTATTATAGATATTTATTTTGTTCAAAGGAGATTGAAAGCCCACTGAACAAGGCTCCCTTTGTCCATTTTAGAAATTCTATAGACAATTACTGGAGAATGAACGAATCATAATTCACCGGAAACTCTTATATCTTTTTTCATGAAAACATTCATGTTAACCTAGGCTAAATATTTGTAAATTTTAAAGCCTTTTCTTCATTCAAATTGCCTGTGGATCTGTACATAAAACCCATGAATCTCGAAGAAATTCATTCCAGTTTCATTTTTCGCAAATTGTTCAGAGGAAAATAAAAAAAAACGAAAGAACTTATGAACAAACACAGAGGTACATGTGAAGCAAAACTGTCAGCAGGAGCTTTTCAATATAACATTCTTCATTTTTTTCACGCTCCCGATATGGTCAGTACGACGCAATGCATTGCCTATTAATTCTCAGAAGCCTTCAGAACCTGATTTACTCTCGAAAGAATTCTAATTTAAAAAATGGCATAACATGCAAGTGGGAAAATTCGGCAAAGGATCTCTCTCTCTCTCTCTCTGAGTTGAGTAGCTGCCCTGCTCTACACGTACATGAACACCCACCAAAAATCCTCTTTATGTAAATAAAGCTCATGTTCCTGTGTGTGTGTGAGAGAGAGAGAGAGAGAGAGAGAGAGAGAGAGAGAGAGAGAGAGAGAGAGAGAGAGAGAGAGAGGGTGGGGGGATCGTTGTGATGTACACATTTCCACACAAGCAAAATTATTCATCGCCTGTGATCGAAATCTTGACCAATAATCTATAATTGGAAAGTTGCTTCTATGGAAATTCCTGGCAGAGTGATTGACGGGAGGAGCCCCAGGAATTATTCCTAGCGCGAGAAATGAGCCTCAAATTCGATGTGTGCAATTTCTCACATTTAGAATAAAACAGATTGAATGTGCATTCACTTTGCATTCTTTATCAAAATGACCTTATCCATAATTATAATTTCCAAGGAAAGGAAAACAATCATTTATTGCTAGCTGGGTCCCCGTAGGAGGGTTCTGCCGTCAGAGCACCTCACGCGGTGCACTGTAGGCATTACTTAAGGCTCATATTACTTTCCTCAACCGGCTCCTAACAGTTGTTTCAAGTGCTTCAACTGCTGAGGTTTTCAGCACTGAACCGGAAATTGACACTAAAAAGTTTGCAAGGTTAAGAAGAAGAAGAAGAAGAAGAAGCACTATGAATCAGTTGTTAGGAGAGGCTGGAAAGAAAGACATAACAGAGACAATATGAACGGAGGAACAGTTAAAGGAACGGAAGGGGTTAAAGCAGCTAGGGGTCTAAGGAAGGGACGCTGCAAAGAACCGGAAGCAATGCCTACGGTGCACCACATGTTGCATTGACGGAACTAACCCCCTGCGGATTCAAAGTAGCGATTAACATCAGGAATTATTTGTAGGCACTCCAAAATGGCTGCTCTGTTGTTTAGACTGAGGCGTCGCCTTCTGATTAGAGGTTCTTCAGGCAACGGGAACAGCGGCGATGCACAAAAAGTCACTGTTTTCGATCGACGATCATTTCACAGATGTGAAAACTTATGATTCACAAACGCTTTAGGGCACAAGCTATAACGCTGAGGTCACTCATTTTAAATTAAAAAACCTGCCCTTCCTAGAACATAATGACGAGCAAGCCAATATTTAATTCAGTTCATATAAATTATAGAATTTTCCTGACAACAGCTGTATCCTTGACACAGCTGTTGTCTGGAAAATTCTATTATCTGTTTGAACTGAATTAAAAATTGACGCCGCTCGTCGTTATGTTCTAGGAAGGGCATTTAATAATAAAAAATAATAAAAAAAAAAAAATAAAAAATAAATAATAATAAAAAATATATATATATATATATATATATATATATATATATATATATATATATATATATATATATATATATATATATATATATATATATATATACATAATATATATATATATATATATATATATATATATATATATATATATATATATATATATATATATATATATATATATATATATATGTATATATATATATATATATATATATATATATATATATATATATATATATATATATATATATATATATATATATATATATATATACCAGATGTTCCAAATTAGAGAGCCCCCTCCACAGAACAAATGGAAAATTATGAAGTTTTCTGCTATAGCCCATCTCCAAGTACATTATTTCAGGTTTCTGTTAAGCTATGTTTCATTCTTCATTTCTTGTATTTTTAGA
>NC_089769.1:29479622-29494622 GCF_040412425.1 Macrobrachium rosenbergii
TAGTTACGGTTAATGCTAGTCGCCACCAGGCTATCTGCAGGTCGTGTCAATGGATTTTTGACACAGGGTGTCGAATCTTGGATTCGTCTGTAGACGCAGCGCACCTCACGGCGCAAAATCCATTACTGATCCAGTTCTACAACCGGCAAGAGGCAAGAGTCATGATTTTGCCAAAGGAGATGCAGGTGCGTAATTATAGAATATCTTCAAGAAACAAAACACTTGGGATGGTTTCAAAGCCAACTATGTCTCCATTTATATGAGGATGCATTGATGAAGTTCTTGCTTTACGCAATGATCATAAAACTCACATCTATGGCATCAATCATATAAAGGTGATAGCAGCTCTGATAGTATATAATAGGCTCGAAAGAGTATAAAGGACAGATTGATGTGGCTCTGTTAGTCAATGGCACCTGGTATGGTCAGTTCCAACCATCTGCAGATTGTCATTTAACACTTGTAATGTTAGAGTACCTGAACCTTGGTTAAGTGCTTGATGAGAATTATAAATCAGATAGCCCAGAATTAGACATCTATATAGTTCGTTACTTGTCCAAGTGTACAGATCTCGATCCTCTCTAATTCAGGCTTACAAAGCAAGAAAACAAAATCATGCGTCTACATCACTGCAACAGTTAACTGAATAATAATAATCCATCAGCAGTCATTGTTTCAATTGTAAGCGTCCAGGACACGATAAATGAGTGTGTAGATCACGCTATTGTTCAATCCATAACAGCACAAACTATAAGTAGTCATTGCAATGCAAAGAAAGAAGTATCTAAACAGTATCACAAACATTTTGTAAGTACTACACGACGCTAAAAGCAACAATACCATAAAAGAACAACAATACAAGCAGAACAGTAATGCAGGTCAGAAACAAGTACATTCAAAATCGTTCCTGGGAAAGTCAATCAGGCTCAGTAGTCCCAAAACAACCAGGCGTCAGCGAATTTTTCCAATGCCAGTGGGCAGGGATAAACACCACGTAGCCAGCTTAAAGGGGGAGGAGAGTAACATTAAATATCACTTTGAATCAGATAATAAGTCACTGTTCTCCGTAAGATATGTGAAGACAAGAATTTAGAAACGAGGTAGAGTCTCCCAAACATATGAGCACACCTGGTGATTTTACAAAATATCAAAGCTAATATTGGCTCAGAAGGTTAACGACTTTAATAAGAATAGAATGACAAGCATTTCAATTCTTGTTTTATCTCAGGTAGTCCACATAATGATTTATACCACTACCTTTTATTTTCTTGAAGATTTCCCATCGAACTCCAATGTCTGGGTTGTTTGTGAATAGTACAACGTAATTAGATGCAATGGTAATATCCAAATACAATACAGGTTGGGGCAACGTAATTCACGGACACTATCATTGTTACATTATTATGTACCCAGTAGTTATTATGGGTTATCCATCAATGTCATTACATAACGTAATTTTGATAATTCGCAAAACACGGAGTGTTTATAAAAGGAATTTCATCATTCTTTACACAACATTGAAAATCGTTTAGATCAGAAGGCTGAGACAGGAGAGTAAGAAGATAATGAAGATAATGAACTATCAATTTGTCTCGTAAGCATGATATTGTTACAGCAACCCAACATAATCCCTGTGGCGCCCGTCCCTTAAGGTGCTCAGCAAACCATTGAGCCAAACACATCGTATCTCACGGTCGGCGCTGCAGCATCTACAGGCTCAGAGGTTTAATTCTTCCTGATACTTAAAAATCACTGGCTTTAGTCAATGCGCAACATTATACACAGTAAATTCTGATCATCGGGTTAACATTGAAGTTTTTATCTTACTTAAATGCTGTTTTAACAGACATGAAAATCAAATATATTTGTCATTATCGAAGCATATAAACATCGAACTCAAGCAGTTGATAAATTAACTCACTTGGAATCTGTGCAAACATATCAACTTTAAAGCTAACTAAAGGCAAAATCGAAGCAGACATCTTAGATAGGGATATAAGCAAGAAATTTGATCTTTTTATCCAAATATAGTATGCTTTTTTCTAATAGTACTGGAGCTTTAGGCAAACGAAAGTCATCGAACATCAAATTCGTTTAAAGGGTAAGGACCAGGCCATTTACACTCTTCATACTGTCTACAATGGCCAAATTTCTGAATGAAATCACGTTAACGTAGATAAATGTTATAAAAGAGGGGGTTATTAAGAAATCTAACAGCCCTTATAATTTTCCCTGATAGTAGTAACAAAAAGGATAAACCTGGAGGATTTGTGTTGACTTTTCGCAAGCTCAACGACCAAACTATCCCCGATCGTTTCCCAGTACCTGTGAATAGATGATATTTTGTCTCTATTAGCAAAATAAATTTTTTTACTTGGACTTACTTAAAGGCTTTCACCAGATAATTCTTAGCTAAGGATAGTACCCAGTACACTGCTTTTTAGTACAGCTAGGAGGTCACTATGAATTCCTACGTATGCCATTTGGGCTACAAGCAGCTCCTTATTACGTTCACTAGAATGATCAATATAGTGTTCGGAGATTTAATACTAGGAATATTCTCCATGCTTATATGGATGATTTAGTCATATTTTCCAACACTTTGGAGGAGCATTTAAGTAAACTAGAAATAGTCCTTCAAAGGTTAAGAGAACATCATTTAAAGGTAAAAATTTCTAAATGTGAGTTTTTTAAAGACGAATTAGTCTATTTGGGTTTCATGGTATCTCGGCAAGGTCTTAAAGTAGTCCATGATAAAATCTCTACATAGTAAATTTCCTGCTCCTACAATGTTAAAGCCATACAGCAATTTCTCGGGGTTTCGGGTTATTATCGTCGGTTTATCCGAGATTATTCAGTAATAGCAGCCCCTTTAACTGATCTCATAAGGAAGGACGTAACTTTTAAATGGGAATCCCAACATCAAATTGTTGATACCTTTGAAAGAAAAAATCAGTTCTGCTCCTATTTTAAAGTTTCTGATTTTACTAAAGAGTTTATTATTGCAAAACTGACGCATCAGATCAAGGAGTATAGGAGGTGTGTTACTCCAGTGGCATGACAACAAGTTTTTTCCCATTGCTTTTTATTCTCGCAAATTAAAAATGTCAGAGAAGAAATATGCAGTAATAGATAAAGAATGCTTAGCGATCGCTAACTCGTTGGTACATTTTAAATACATAATCTATGGGTATAGTGTCAAGGTTCTAACTGATCATGCTTCCTTACTGACTTTTTTTAAAGGTTTCAATCATAGTCCTAAAAGAACTCGGTACATGATTATCCAGGACTTCGGAGCCAAAATTACAAACGTAATCGCAGATGCGCTTATCTGTAAACCCAGTACCAACTCACTCAATACCTTCGCCGATCTAGAAGAAATTCCAATTCCTTCGCAAGTTATGAAAATTGCTATCGAAAAATGGTCAATCTTTAGGCCCAAACAACAGAGAATATTATAGATATATGGAATCTAGATTCAGTACGACAAGAACAAATGAAAGATCAGAAATTAAGAGTAATAATAGATGCATTAAATAGGAATCCAGATGATAAGGAATGTAGAAATATACGAATCAGTATTTCTGGATTAAGGATAACATCTATGCCGATCCGTGGCTAGGAGAACCAGGAGTTCAACACAGCACCAAACGACCAGGTGGTTGTACCTATCACATTAATCCCACCGTTCTGAAATGGCTTCACAACCATCCTGCATGGTCATCCTGGGTTCGAAATAATTTCTCAAAAGGCAAGTCATTATTTTACTGGTCTACTATGTTAAAAGATATTAGACATATATTAAAAACCGTGATATATGTTTCCGTCACAAGGGCCATACTAAGAATCCTGTAGGTCTCGGAACTTATCCTGTGCCTAGCAAACCTTTTGAAAGGGTACACCTTGATTTATTGACAGGTTTTTACGAGACAGACCGGGGGAATAAAAACCTCTTGGTTATAATAGACGCCCTTACACGGTATACTGAACTAATACCACTAAAAAGTAAAACAGCCATTGAGTGCGCTTGGAAGTTTTACGAGTGCTATATATGCAGACATGGAATTCAAATAATAATCTCTGACTCAGGTGGAGAATTCAATAATCACTTCCTAACTCATTGTGCGAAATTTTGCAAATAAAGAAAATCAATACGATGATCTACCATCCTGAATCTAATGGTTTGGTAAGAACGGGGTTAATAGAAAGGTGCTAGACATATCAGTGTAAACATAGGCGGTATGGACCCAAACTGATATTGCAATACCCACTGTGTCCAGTACCCTAAATAACACCATACTTCAATCCGTATGTCTCCCCATGAAGGTTTACGTACACCTGCTAGGGTCACTCACATCTTATCCCTGACATCTAGTTTATCAGGTCCATTGAAGGATATAATAGATGTTAGCCGGAGTAGATTTCAAACACTTTATCAAAACCTCTTACAGGCTCAAATGTTAATGAAGAATGCACATGATAAAAAAGCTAAGGTCACAAAGTCTTACCAAGAAGGAGATATAGTATATGTACAGGTCTATGTTAGAAAAGGGCTAAATTGAAATTATTGCCTAAGTTTGAAGCTACAGTCCTTTCATAGTTATAGAAGTTTTAATAGGTAACCAACTTAAAATTCGGAATCAGTCCGATTCTAGCGGATGTTCGAACAGTATCTAATTTCATGTGAGAGCTTAAGACAATGGTTTGTTATGAAAGTTAATTATTGTGTGAATTTACATCATTTAGAATGGTGCGATGTTTTTTCATTATTTACAAGTTATTTTTTTTGCAGGCTCCAACATGAAGCTTGTCAAATTATACCATGCACTATTCCTGTCAATGTTTATCGTAGCTGGAAGAGTTCTGAAATAACTTACATCATGGTTCTATAGTAGAGGAAATTAATAATTTTCTAACTGGCAGTAATATAGTTTTAGAAGTCAATATGAACG
The DNA here is from genome assembly GCF_040412425.1 of Macrobrachium rosenbergii. Lineage (NCBI taxonomy): Eukaryota > Metazoa > Arthropoda > Malacostraca > Decapoda > Palaemonidae > Macrobrachium > Macrobrachium rosenbergii. Next base: position 29,484,575 of record NC_089769.1, read on the forward strand.
CCATTTTTACTAGCGAAAATGAAGTAATAACTTTGGAAATCAGGAATTGACTTTTGATCAATCTCTGGCAGACTTGCATAATCATTCTTAGCTAGCAGTGATCCAATGTCGCCTAACTCAAGTCAGTGTGACACAATTAATATGCTTTTCTGGGAATTAAGGAATAAAACATGAAGCTGAAATCTTGGCTCGTGATTTGCTAATGTGGTCAATAATTTCAAGTGACGTTGGCAGAAAGGCGTATCCCACTGTTCTAGCGGCACAATCATTGTTCCAGCTGGTCTTGGGTTAGGGATTTCAAATCGTTTGAAACTTCGTGGATCACGGGTTAAAATAAAAATCTGGAACATCAACAAGAGGTATTAGCAGGAGAACTAAACAAACAAATTCAAGCTTGAACAGCGAACCAGTAAAGTAAATGAACAGTCACGACGTTTCAATCAGGTTCATGACACTCCAAGTTTTGTTAGCAACTTTGATGTATTATCATGCTAAAATTAATCATACTGAGAGTTTCAAGCTTTATCGAAAAATCAAAAGATTACGGGAAGCTATACTTGCTGCTAAAGGCGCGTTGTTCTCATTTGTTACCGATTAAAGATCTTACTCAGATTATCAATAATGCTCATGATAAAATGCGCTATGTTCCAGTAGCAGATTTTCACAGTTGAATTTTATTACAGCTGATCACAGTTAAAGTTGACCTTTGATAAGATCGTAATCGGCACTCCTTTTTAACTCCATCAGACGCGTGGAAAGCGTATAAATTTCGCCTTTACCACGCACGTATCTAACCGCCCGACACCTATTATTAATAATCTGTCAGCTCTAGTATTGGTTTCCGCCAATAAGGAAGCTTTTATGGTAGTCCGAGACCAAGCACTGTTAAATGATTGCCATGATGTTATGAATAATGTAGTGTGCAGGATCGATTTGATTGAGTTCTTGAATGTATCTGATACGTCCTTGGATTCATGCGAATTGGACTTAGTACTTAACAGAACCTCTCCCCATACACGTGAACATTGTTTGGCTGGTTTAGTATGCATCAGACAACCGTTTCGTCACAGGCCCGTGAATGGCACGTCATTCGTCTTCTGCAGAACCATACATCGTCACTTGCCCAGATGGTACTAGGACAACAGGACACATGTTCGTCGTTAATGAGCGGTCATTGCAACAAATGTCGTCACTCTTCATCCGAGCTATGGTAACAATCATCCGTGGGCGTAATTTCTTCATCAACACATCGGGAAACATTAGGCTGCAAGGTTCAACAATTCCCTACAGCAGGCCCGTCGAAAACACTATTGCATCATTAGACTTCCTGTCTCCTGCGAGCCATTCTTCTGATCACCATGATTTTCCTCTACACATTAACTGCTGGTATGTTGCTAAGCTGTAGGCGTAATCGTCAGCGTAATGTTTTGGAAAAAAGCACGAGAGATGAAGGAGACCATTGCGAAATCTGCTGATACTCAAAGGTCAACGTTGGACTGGCGCAATTATATGTTCCGAGTTCGATAATGGAATTACTGGCCATTTTTTCATTAAAGCTCGAATACACAGAGAAAGACTGAAAAGGTTCTATTTTTGGTGGTAATATATGTGAGGAAGAGCTGAACATTTCTGGTGATATCATTTATCTACATTTATTTCTTTAATAACCTATACTATATGTATGTACCAGTTGCGTAGCATGTGTTGTTCATTCAACATTTTGCATTTAGAATGGTTGTCCATACTGATTAATTTATCAGGATAACTGTTTGTTTATATAAACCTACCATATGGTTATTACTTTTTGATACATTTTAGCATTGATTTCAATCTCCATCATTGCGGGAGTGTATTCATATAATCTGTGCACAAATGTTTTTACTTGCATAATGAATTGCATTATCATTTCAGGATTGCATTATCATTTCTGAATTGCATTATTTTATTTGATTTATCCGGATTACATTATCTATATATGATTTATATGTTAATCATTAGCATTATCAGTATAATCAATATTTGAGTTATATAACTTACTTTTTTTCTCACTTTGCTACATTTTAGTAAGACTTGTGTTCACAAATGTGAAACATATTTCAGTATTTGCTGTCTTCAGTATTTACTATGTATCTTCATTCACAATATGAGTATAATAATTTTTGAAAGCGTATATTTTCTTTTGCTTTCTGAGAATTTATGCTTAGCTAGTGAATGCCTGTATTGATGATTTCGTTCCTATTGTGTTTTACATGGCCGAGCAAATGTCATATATTTCATTTATGCCACAGTTAAATAAACTACGTTTCTTAGTAAACGGAGATAATTCCATTATATATATCTGTACTGATCATGAAAGGAAATGTTATTGGTGAAATGTCAGGCGACAAACCAGACGCAAACGTCATCGATAAGTACTCGTGTAGTGTCTTAAAGACAGCACATCATACATTAGCATGCGTTTGCATAGACTTAGCGTTCTCTTTTTGATCAGAGCTGGAGGCAAGAGTCACGTAGCCGTGGGAAGTCCTTGGAACGAGGTCATATGTTTGTTCGTGTGTGTGAATCTTAGTCTTGCTATGTAAAAGTGTGAAAGCTTAGATATTAGATCGACATGGGAGATCATCCTGTGCAGACCAATTGTATTCTTTTTGTATAAAGTCTTTTTTACCAAATACAAGAAAAATCACTATGGAGTTTGTCTGAAATCCTGCAGAATATTGGTCTGATCTTCCAAAAACAGTCTTATTCCACAGCCATGGAGAAAGTGAAGATACAACCAAACTCTGACTGAGTTCCAAACACAGTCCTTATAACTAAACACACAGAGGAATTTCTACGAAATACCTCATTAATATATATATATATATATATATATATATATGTATATATATATATATATATATATATATATACATATATATAATATATACTATATATATATATATATATACATATACATATATATATATATATATATATGTATATATATATATATATATATTATTATACATATATATATATATATATATATATATATGTATATATATATATATATATATATGTATATATATATATGTATATATATATATATATATATATGTATATATATATATATGTATATATATATATATATATATATACATATATATATATATATATATACATATATATATATATATATATATACATATATATATATATATATATATATACATATATATATATATATATATACATATATATATATATATATATATATATACATATATATATATATATATATATACATATATATATATATATATATATACATATATATATATATATATATATATATATACACATATATATATATATATATATATATATATCTACAAACATCCAGTGGGATCTAAAAACCATTGGCCTGATACTTGACCGCATATGCCACTTCCAATCGAGAACCACTACCAGTACCGAGAGGGCACTAAAATCAATGTTGGTAGCCTGCACCAAATACTAAATTAGTACAAATGTTCATGTTTAATGATAGTAATAAATTATTCAAAAAATTTAATGTTAATGATAATAAAAAAATCATGAAAATAAACCAAAAATACCATTTGGTAATCTAAGTACAAGAAGAAGTACATAGGAGATGCAAAACAAAAATCTCCTTTTGTTGATCTACTCTTATTAACGGCTGTTTTCACATATACTATTCATTATTGCATATTAAGATTTAACATTTCATTTCGATATGCTTCATACAGTCTTTTATTTGTATTTTGTATCACTTTGTATTTTATTTACTTTATTTAATTTTTGTTCATCTAAAAGAATTGTGTTTTTAAAAATTTCACATAAATTAAAAGAAAAAAGTTTTCGTAATTTTAATGTCTCTTCCTTGTTACAAACTATTATTTTGTTATTTTTCGACTTTTACTCCCTTTTTATTTTCATCCTTTTATATTTGTATTTTCTGCTCAATGTTTTTAAGTATTTATTTGTTTCTGTTCTTAAACTCATTTTTTTCGTTTCTATTAATCTGTTTAAATCGATTTCATTGATTCAATTATTTCTTATTTTTTGAGCATTATTAGTTTTTTTTTTATCTTGATTACTTACTTTTCCCAATCCTAAATGTTTCCAATGTTGTTATTTCTTTAATATTTATAGTCATTTCTAGTTATCTGATTTTTTCGATTTCTTATTTTCTTCCTTTTCCTTCTTCAGAACAGAACACACTGAACATTTGTTTACTGTACTGCCATTATGACGTCATATTTTGAGGTCTGTCCTCAAACGTTGGAGCATTTTTCATTTAAGTGTGTTTTTATGGCGAGAGAGTTCAATTTTTTTGTCTCTTAGTTTTACCGACGCTGGTAGCGATGCCAGGTAGGGGGAAGAGAGGGGGTCCTGAGTTGGATCCCGTGAATGGAGATCGGCGTAGCGCTCTGGTGCTGGCACTAGGGCAGAGTCAGGCGCTATCAGAGGTTTCTTGGGCTCGTCGGTCAGGACAGACGAAGCATGGCTCTGCTCGGGGCATGCAAGTGGCACTGGCAGGAATTTGGCATCTCCTGAAGGGAGATCTGATTGGGGCCCTGGCACTGGCACTGAGGCAGGGCCGGGCACTGGAATTGGATCAGGAACCGATCGAGGGGGCCACTGTACATCGTACTCAGGTGGCACTTGTGGGGACTGCACGTCCTCCTGGTACCCAGGAGGCGCCAGTCTTGGCTGAGGAGAAGCGGGGAGAATTACTCGCGCCCGCAGAATGATTCGGGAATGTGGACCCCTAGATTGTCGTGATTTCGGCGGGGACTGAAAGTCCTGTCCCAGGATGACGTCGCAGCCTCCGGGAGATGGCTTCCTACTGCAAGATTGCAAATTTTGGATTGGTGAGGTCTTGTGACTCTCAATTGGACCGTAGGGAGTATCATTTTAAATTGACTTATTCCTCGATCGGGACGAAGTTTTCGTCTATTGACGATAGCTCCGTAGGGAACTCTGTCCGCCGGATGAGGAGACGGCGGCGCCCCAGTCCTCGAAAGCAGTGACTCGGCGTGCGGGTTGGCTACCTCGTGGAGGGGCCAAGTATACAGGCCCTTCGGCGGAGGGCCTAATGACTTGGGATCTGTGACGGCCAAGGCGACGGTGGGAGTATTTGATTTATTATTGCGTGGGCATTTCGCCCATGCGGGAGAATGGCCATAAACCTTGCACGCCGTGCAAAAGGTCTGGCTAAAGTCTTTCCGCGCTGCCCCTGGGGGGGGGGCGCAGGCGAGGTATTGGGCGGTTTTCCGGGAGAGAGAGGAGCCGGTTTCTTGTTCCAGCACTTGCGATAATGGCAAGTTAGGGGCTTGCCCGAGTTCCCATTTTTGTGGGAATTTGAACCTCCGAGGAGGGACGGGGGATTTATCTTCCGCCCCATGGATCCTTCTTGAGGGTGGTGAGTTTCCCACATGTCTGCTATTCGGCAACACTCGGTGAGTGTTGCTGGAATCGAGCCATTTGTCAACGCCCGCTTAATGGTAGCATTTTGTCAATCGGACCAAGTCTGGCCTGCTTCTCTGGGCTGCTCTCTCCAACGTCTCCTCCACCGCTCAGGGGTAATCTCGTACGCCTTCGTAACTGCTTGGCGTCGACGGCTTCCCAATTTCCCGATCGTCTGGAAGGGCGTGGTAGGCAACGAGGGCCTTTCCGCCCAGGAATTTAGTGAGAACAAGGGAGAGTTCATGGGGAGAGATCGCAGCACTCCAGGACTCATTCGGCCCTTTCAAGCCATACTTCGGGTTCGGACTCTGTCCATTTTGGCATGAACGAGTGAGCTTGGCTGAGGGCACTCATTCCCGCGGCAGGGGGCGGGGGGGTGGCGTGCTGTCGTTCTAGCATCTGGAGCTCATGGGCGCGTTCTCTCTCTCTCTCTCCTCATGTTCTCTCTCTCTCCTTCCCGTTCTCTCTCCTCTCGTGTTCTTGAGCGACTCGTTCTCTCTCCTCTCGTTGTTCTTGGGCAATTCGTTCCCTCTCTCTCTCTCTGCACGTTCTCTCTCTCTCTCTTCACGTTCTTTTTCCTCCCGTTGTTCTTGGGCAATTCGTTCTCTCTCTCTCTCTTCACGTTCTTTTACCTCTCGTTGCTCTTGAGCGATTCATTCTCTCTCTCTCTCCTCACGTTCTCTCTCTCTCTCTTCACGTTCTCTTGCTCTCTCTGCCTTGGCATCGTCCACTCGCTCTTGAACCCATGCTCTCAGATCTTGCCCCGATAGTCCCATGTCCTTCCCAGCGGACATGTAGAATTTGAAATCCTCGTTTTGTTGGGCTCTGGTATTAGCCATCTTGGAATAATGGGTAAAGGATATGTCTGAAAAGACTCAGGTTGTCTGAAAAGACTCAATTGCAGGAATCTGAAACGCTCAATTGTTCAGACTGCAGGAGAATGGATCTGTCTGAATAAGACAGGTGATTAGTAAGTCTGAGAGACTTTTGTTAAAATTTGATATGTCTGGGAAAGACGTGGTTGTTCTTAGCGAACGAATTTTAATATGTGTCTCGGGAAGACGTAGTTGGATTTTGTCACGCTCGGACTTGGCGGCTGTAGCGTGAAGTTAAGGAGTTGTTCTAACGAACTAGAATGATCAGTCCCGTAAGGGCTTAGATGTGTGTGAACTACACTATATAATGTCTCAAAGGACTTAATTTTGGGTTCCCGCAGGAATGAGAAATTCTCGCCACGTGCGACGTAGAATTTTTGTGTGAGTCTCTGAGGACTGGAATTTGGAGAAATTCTCGCCACGTGCGCCGTAGAATTTGGGAGTCTCTGAGGACTGGAATTTGGAGAAATTCTTAGGGTAGAATTTTAGGAGTCTCTGAGGACTGGAATTTGGAGAAATTCTCGCCACGTGCGACGTAGAATTTTAGGAGTCTCTGAGGACTGGAATTTGGAGAAATTCTCGCCACGTGCGACATAGAATTTTGGGAGTCTCTGAGGACTGGAATTTGGAGAAATTCTCGCCACGTGCGACGTAGAATTTTAGTAGGAGTCTCTGAGGACTGGAATTTGGAGAAATTCTCACACGTCTGACGTAGAATTTTAGGAGTCTCTGAGGACTGGAATTTGGAGAAATTCTCGCCACATGCGACGTAGAATTTTAGGAGTCACTTAGGACTTGGAAATACGATTCGTCCCTTAGGACTTAGAAATTACTAACGGGAAACCCAAAGAAAAACGTTTGCTGGGGAATGAATGGGGGAGAAAAAAAAAATGCTACACACGCGGGCATGGGCGGGGGGAGGGGGGTGCAGGTCGTCTGGCCAACACCGTAGTTATTTTTAGATTCTGTGTGAATGAACCCATATATTTATAGACCGTCTTGGATTCCGGGGAATTTCCCAGTCGTCTGAGAGGATAACAGTACAACGGCCTAGTAATTTTCCCTATAAGCGGAGTTTAAATTTCGCTTTCTAACTACACTGAGAGAATTGTCAGCAATGTAAGCTGACTTCGTCGTGTCCCACGTGGGAATTTATTCGCGCCTAAATAACAGTTCGCTAATTCGAAATGAAAAGTAAAATTTATCACAGAGGAATTTCTTTCGCACTATTCCTCGAAGCAAGAATATGGCAAGGATTTTAACACAGGAATTTTCCTTTATTCCTCGAAGCAAAAGATATGGCAAAGATTTTAACACAGAGGAATTTCGCACTATTCCTCGAAGCAAAGGATGGTTAGCACTGGTTATTTCCTAACTACCTATCCTGAAGGGCATGCATTAACGAATCTAATACGGTGGTTCTTTTCTCTCAGTGATTACATGCGTCCCTATTTCTAATTCCTAGGAACAGTCACGATTGTAAAAAGGTCTTGCTAAGATAAACACATTACTTACGTGGAATTTTCTGGATCTGTGTGCTGGTTTTACACATAAGGTTCGTAATTGTCTCGTACCCAGCTTAGCTTTGCTAATAGCTGATCTGGCAAGTTGCAAATGCAATAAAGCAACGCTAGGGGAACTGCAACTGCAAAACGAGATCTATGGCCAGGTCGCCATTTTTACGTTTTTCCGTGGTTTTAGTTTGAAACATGCTCTGTGAGACAGGTAGCAACGATTTAAGGTAATTTAGCCTTGTGATTCTGACTTCGTGGGTACAGGAAAATGTAAAAAAAGAGGAAAACAAAGGAGAATTTCATACAAGCATAGGGCTCTTGTTACTGAGGGAAATATTACGTAAAACACGTGGGCAAATTTAAAGGAGTGTATTTACATAAATGACATCAGTACGGGAGAGAGGAACTCAAGTAGATTTCTGATCCTGAAGGGGATTCCTACGGGATTAAATGAAACTGGGGAATTCCAGACACAGTCCGAGAAGCTTCCACGAAATAGGGTCCCTCTTTGCAGATTTTCCGAGGGCGCGTAGAAGGCGGTCCGTGGATGACTAGCGATTTCCGAGGGCGAGTTTCTTCCACGTGGTGAGATGCAAGGGCTTCCGTAAAGGGTCAAGGCGATGGGGACTCCTCGAAACTCCAAGCAATGGCGTGTGGGCTCGAGGCATGCCAACGGTGGAGCGAACACTTGGAATGCGGTTGAGGGGCACGAGGAAAAGTATACTTTGGAAAGGGCCACGTGGTTAGAATGCAAGGGCATCGGTGAGGCCAGGTGTTGAGGGCGTCTTCACTCCATATCTTCCAGCCCGCGTGTGTGTCGAGACCTCGTGGTTTTTTGCTTTTATCTCCTCCTATGGGGCAGGGGGTGCGTCCAACACAAGGGTTTTGACTCATATGCACCTGCTGCCCGTAGGGGAGGTTTTGCCTGTAAGAAAAACGCCCAAGACAGATTACTTTTGCCTCGAAGGAAAGTTCTGTTTCAAAAAGGGAGTGGCCTTAATCTTTTAAGCCCTTGTATTTCTGACCGTGCTAAGTCGATAGACAGATGGTCTATCGATCGGCCGGCTGGCAGTAAATGAAACACAAAAAAGGGGGGGAGCAACTTGCTAGCAAATTCTTGCTAATCATAATAATAGATATAGAAATAGACATATAATTTATATATATATATATATATATATATATATATATATATATATATATATATATATATATATATATATATATATATATATATATATATATATATATATATATATATATATATATATATATATATATATATATATATATATATATATATATATATATATATATAAATATATATATATATATATATATATATATATATATATATATATATATATATATATATATATATATATATATATATATATATATATATATATATATATATATATATATATATATATATATATATATATATATATATATATATATATATATATATATATATATATATATATATATATATATATATATATATATATATATATATATATATATATATATATATATGTATATATATATATATATATATATATATATATATATATATATATATATATATATATATATATATATATATATATATATATATATATATATATATATATATATATATATATATATATATATATATATATATATATATATATATATATATATATATATATATATATATATATATATATATATATATATATATATATATATATATATATATATATATATATATATATATATATATATATATATATATATATATATATATATATATATATATATATATATATATATATATATATATATATATATATATATATATATATATATATATATATATATATATATATATATATATATATATATATATATATATATATATATATATATATATATATATATTAACGAGAGTGATATTATATGGTTCTTTAACATATCATAGGGGCTGTATATGACTGATATATCACAGATAAACAATTTTTGGATCGAAAACAACAAAAACAATAAAATGAGCTTCAAATTAATTTCTGTTTACAATATTTACATTTTGAGTCAGGTCTGTGTTACTAAAGATAAACCATAAATACAAAAAAAATAAATTATTAAAAGGCAGCACTAAACAAAAGCAAGTTAAATAAACAAAAAGTAGCATTAAAC
>NC_089769.1:29497122-29549622 GCF_040412425.1 Macrobrachium rosenbergii
TCCTTTGACAGCCACTCAATAATCGTTGCTGTTTTAAGAAACTTTACAGTTAGCAGTGCTGGACGCTGCCTTCATTTTCAATGGTAATTTATATAAATCGGTTGACGGAATGGTAATGGGATCACCTGTTGGTCCCACGTTTTCCAACATTTTGATGTACTCCCTGGAGGAGGGCATGTTGGAGAACTGTCCCCCTTGGTTTTTATCCTCTTGTGTATAAACGTTATGTCGATGATACCTTTGCTCTTTTCAAATCTGCTTTTCATGCAAATCGAACATTAACAAACTATACCCCAATATTAAATTCACGCTAGAGAGAGAAGAAGACGATCAACTATCTTTTTTGGATGTCCTAGTGTTCCGACATAAGGATAGTTTTAATGCTTCTATTTTTAGGAGAAAGACTTTTACAGGCAGGTTCAAATTTTTATAGTGCTTGCTTTTATACTGTAAAACTTAATTCGATTTTTACCCTCCTCCACTGGGCTTATACTTTAACCTTGTCAAGGGAATTTTACCATAAAGAGGTATCGTTTTTACATAAATATTTTACCGGCAATTGGTTTCCATCTCATATTTTTTATAGATACCGCAAAATTTCCTAAAAAGGAAACTATCTGATCTCCTGTTATTAGTACAGTACCAAGGAAGAAACTTTATGCCAGTATGCAATATATTCAAGATGATAAATTTAGAAAAAATATGAAGTCTGCCATAGAAAAACATTTCAACATGTTACAGGTCATTCTCATTCTGCATTAGGTGAGCGGTGGTTGCCATCCCGAGTGGAGAAGGCAAAGCGAAGCTGGACGGGAAATTTAATTCGCGAAACATTCGTTGGGAGCGAAGAAGCGTCAGCACTCTCGGCTATTTGTCCTTTTCAGGGGAAATAACTGAGTTCCATAAAAGGAATGATAGAAGTCGTTTTCAAGTGCCATTATGATGTTCTTCACTCATATTCTTGACTGACAGCCACATAGTTTTGAAGCACACGCAGCAGCAGATTCCATCACAAAAGGCTTCACGTATTTTAATAATTCACTTACATTTTTATCTGTTTATTTATTGTTTTAATTTAGTTTTTCTTTTTTAATAAAACGATCTCTTCTTTCCGTATTTCACATTACCTTCTCTTACTTCTTTCTAATGAACACCTTAATAATATTCTTTGCAAGCTTGAATTGCACGTCAGTGGCCCTTGTGGTGGGCTTCTGGTTCCTTACGAACGGGGTTCTTCTTCTTCTTCTTCTTCTTCTTCTTCTTCTTCTTCTTCTTCTTCTTCTTCTTCTTCTTCTTCTTCTTCTTCTTCTTCCTCATATGCCGAATAATAATAATGATAATAAATATGTGTCTGGAGCCTTTCCTTTCCTAACAATTGTTTCAAGGCTATTTCCTTTCAGCGCTGAATGACCTCATCAAAGGTCGCAGCTCTTGGCCTTTGGCCTAGATTTTATATTCCAGTTCCAATTCCCGGAACCCACACCTTCATTTTCTTAGAAGAAAAAATTGTTTGGAATTCTAACCCAAATTTCCCCGTAGGTTGTTCTTGATGTAACCTTTCCATTCCTTTTACTGTTCATCCGTTCACGTTCTCCTTCTTCCATCTTACTTTCCTCAACCCTCTCTTAATTAACATTTGTTTCATAGCAACTGCTTTGAGGTTTTCCTCCTGCTACACCTTTCAAACCTTTCTACTGTCAATTTCCATTTCAGCGCTGAATGGCCTCATAGGCCCCAGTGTTTGGCTCCTGGAGTAAATTCTATATTCTGTTCTGTTCTAACCCCAATTTTGAACTCACTGATAGATAGCCTGTGGACTGTGATCCTGCAGTGCCGATCGGAAAGTCTGAATACATTTCACGGCAATCAACCTTCCCCTCGCCGCCATTAGGCTTTATTGGACTTGTTTTCAGTTTGAAGCGCTCCTCTTTGACAAAAGTGTCCTGTGGTTCTGTTCTGTTCTGTTCTGTTCTGTTCTTGGTCGCTTTCTTTAGCTTCGGTCTGTTCCTCTGGGCAATGGATGCCTTCAGGCTCTCTCCGTCTGTCTACTTACTCATATAATGATTTATATTCTTTATATTCCACAATGGAAAACAATAAAGCCCATTTTTGGAGGGGAGTTAAAATAATTGATTTCTAAATTATACATTTTAAATGATGTACCGATTGGAGGAGAACCACTGATATTGATAGAGAGAGAGAGAGAGAGAGAGAGAGAGAGAGAGAGAGAGAGAGAGAGAATATGTTATGTTGTAGATGCACAGTCATGACCATACATGCAATACACGTGTCTCTCTCTCACTCTTTTTCTCTTTCTCCTCTCTCTCTCTCTCTCTCTCTCTCTCTCTCTCTCATAATACGCACACACTATAGTTACACACACACACACACACACACACACACACACACACACAGGTAACACATTGAATATATATATATATATATATATATATATATATATATATATATATATATATATATATATATATATATATATATATAATATAAATATGTATGTGCGCATGTGTGCGTGTAAAATTGTTGTGAGTGTGTGTCTGTGGTGAGTGATAGTGATAACACGTGTTGTAGATGCGTGGGGAGGAGTCGAGGCAGGACTGGTGTGCGTCATGTTTTATGCACAGACGGCCTGTTATTGTCTGCCTGTCTTTCGCTATTGAATTGAACTTTGGCGTGATTGGAACCAGTGAACATTATGGAAATGATCACAGTGCTTCCACACTTGTAGTTATGACCTCAATATATCAGAATTCCCACTTGTACAGCTATCTGCTAATGAAAGGGCGCAGTTCAAACCTTCAGCCACTAACAATCGAACACGAGAGAACACGGAAGCTCCCAACAGCCTCGTTCGAGTTCACACAGTTCGAACGCATTAGCCTACATCAGCGCCACCATGGCCTTTATTGTTAGAATGAAGAGTCCCGTTATTGTTACGAATGGTTGCCTGTTAATATTTTTAGACTGAGTCTGTAGACTTTTCAGCCTTCTATGTACAGGAATAAGCCAACATAAGAAAAACATTATCTTCCGGGCGTGAAGTACAGTATTTTGGGTCACTTTTGGGATCAGCTGAGAACCAAAATCTTTGTCTGATTTATTATTATTATTATTATTATTATTATTATTATTATTATTATTATTATTATTATTATTATTATTATTATTATTATTATTATTCAGAAGATGAAGAACCTATTCATATGGAACGAGCCCACCAAAGGGATCATTGACTTGGAATTCAGGCTTCCAAAAAATATTGAGGTGTTCATTAGGAAGAAGTAAGACGAAGTAAAGGGAAATACAGAAAGAAGAGAAAAAAGGAACAAATATATTAATAAATAGATGAAATTGTATTAAAATGCAAGAGAATAGCATTAGGGTAGTAATGCACTGCATCTCTGCTTGAACTTTTGAAGCACTGCACATTATTATTATTATTATTATTATTATTATTATTATTATTATTATTATTATTATTATTATTATTATTATTATTATTATTTAGAAGACTTAAAACATTTTTAATTTAATCCCAGAGTGCTTTCTTTCCTCAGAATGAATTCACTCTCTGAACACAGTGATATTGCAACAGCTATATATAATAATAGTATATAACAAGACGAATAGAGAGAGTCTCCAGAGAGAGAGAGAGAGAGAGAGAGAGAGAGAGAGAGAGAGGAGAGAGAGAGAGAGAGAGAGAGAGAGAGAAAACTGCTACTTCAATCAGGACTAGGCATAATATATATATATATATATCATATATATATATATATATATATATATATATATATATATATATATATATATATATATATATATATATATATATATATATATATATATATATATATATATAAAGCAAGGATAGGCGACGACCAGCAGGACACATTAGTGTGAGGTGGACCAGGGAAACCAGTTAACTCTAACATATTTCTTTATTTCCAACGTTTCGTAATAATTTCTCTATTACATCTTCAGGGATCTGTTGAATAATGAACAGATTACTTAAAACTTACTGTAAAAGCTTTAAAAATCATCAGAAAAATAAAATAATTAAAAATAAAATTCACCAAATACAATACAGCTAAAAATAACACAGAACAAAAACCGCTAACCAACCTTAGGTGGAGAGAGAAAACGACAGAATGCTTATAGACAGAGTTAACTCAGGTACAATTGTGTAGAGGAGGTTTGGGTATTTAACTGGGGGACTAGTTCTTTGATAAACAATGACTCAGTATAGGCAATTCGTGAGGATTTGCTGTTTGGCCTATTATGCTGAAGTCATTTCTCTCAATATGAGTTTTGCAGATTTTAGAATGAGCTCTGATATTAGAATGTTCTGGATTGGAGAGCCTACAACCAGTACGAAAGCTTCCATTTTTCCCCGATGGAAGTCGATTCTGACCCTCAGTAACCTCCTCGTGGATTCGACATATGTCCCCAGAGTTACACTTAGACCAATGGCAAGTATATTTATACACCACGTTAGAGGATAAAAAGGTTTAATCGATCCTTGTAGTTAAAAACGAACCTATTGTTAGAGGATTTTTGGGAATTAATTTTAAATTAATCGCACCATAATGCTTGAGGATAATTTGGTAGAGTGAATTGGATATTAAAGGACGTTTGTAGCTTTCTGATTGTATATGAATCACGGTGATGTGATAAATAGTCATAATATGGCTACGTGCGACAAAAAAGCACCCACACGGTCAACATGGCAGAGGTGGGTGGATATCGTCTCCAAACTCTGCAAAACACCTGAGTTCGACGGGTGAGATGATGGGAGATGTTATTCACTTATACCTCTCTTGTGGCCGACTGGTTAGTGTGTCACTGTAGTCCTGATTCCTCGTCCGTCGCTGGTTCGACCCCACGGGACGGTGGACTTATTATCAACTAAAAAAAAAAAAAAAAAAAAAAAAAAAATTCCCCTTCGGTAACATATATGAAAATATATTATTTCCGAGGTAGAGTGAATTGGATATTAAAGGACGTTTGTAGCTTTCTGATAATATATATATATATATATATATATATATATATATATATATATATATATATATATTACTAAAGGACCTCATTCAAACTGGATGGTATCTAATGAGCAGTTTTTATTCAAAAGTTACCTTTTGAACAAAAACTCCACCCCCAGATACCATCCAGTTTGAATAGTCCAATTAGTAATTCTCGTCTCCATACTAATGCACAGAACAATTGTGTATGTGATAGTTAATATATAATATATATATATAATATATATATATATATATATATATATATATATTATATATATAAATTCAGTTTCACTAACTGGGTGAATAGATAAAATCATACGTAGTTATTCATACATACAATTATGAATGCAGCGGGAGAAATAACTCAGTGAGTGCCGCCATTGACCCTGGGTATATTTTTTAAAAACCTCACTTTCAGGACCAGTAAGATAAATCAGTTATATACCAGAGTCGACATTTTTCCCCCACAGACAAATATATTTATTTCCTCAACACCAGAAACTGACAGCCACTCCAATCGACATTCAACAAGTCTTGTACCTTTCCATAAACAAGACAAAGGCTATACTCCAACTGATACATTGCCTCAGGTAATTATATGTATCTCCTCAATGGACCTTTCAACAAACAAGTATAATCCAGTTGATACATTGCCTTATTTAGTTAATTTATTTATGCATCTCCTCAATAGTTACTTAAGGTCATGTTTACAGATATTGTATACTGAGGTCACATAAATAGACGCGCCCACTCGAAGTTTCAGTTGCAGATCTTGTTAAAGAGATGATATTCTTTTGTCCCAGAGAATAAACAGGTAGGTAATGGAATTAGTTTATTTATTTATTTATTTATCTATCTATCTATCCATCTGTATATTCATTCATTCATTTATTTATTTATTTATTGCTAGGGTTAATGACCAAAAATAAATATATTATTCTAGTCAAGGCGTAGCAAAAAAAATTTCAGTTCTATTTTTTACAGAGAATGCTGGCAGGTATTAGTCTCCAAAAATGCATTCTCGCTCTCTCTCTCTCTCTCTCTCTCTCTCTCTCTCTCTCTCTCTCTCTCTCTCTCTCTCTCTGAATATAAGTGAAGTTCAGCCCCCAGATTGCTATAGTTAATAATTAAATAATAATGTTCACATATTTGATGGGTCCGTATTCAAGGTTCAGGTAATGTATTGAATTTTTGTGTATGGAAAAACTGAAATGAATTGTTATTTTGCATCAAAATTGACTCATATGAAAGCAACATTGCAATAATTTGCAGCTGGGTTCTGGCAGACTCTTCCTCCAGCTGGGTAAAATGCAGTATTTTAAGCCTAATCATGCATGGGATTGCGAAATTGAAAATTGTTATCAGTGCAGACTATGCCAAAACTAAAGGAGACAGTGTTTTAAAATCTGCCCTTCTTGATTACATCTCTTATAGATTATTTATCTCTGTATTTCTTATTTAAAACTGGGATGCTTCCCCTGCTGGACCCCTTGGCTTTGTAGCATCCTGCTCTCCCAACCAACTCTTTCAGTCAAAAGGCTTCTGTAAGTTCTGTCTAAGAGCCAGAGTTGTCAATAGCAATATTTTGCTTTGTACGTTGTGTGTGTGTGAAGTTGTTATTCATGCTATGACGCTGCTCATTCAGGTGTCACTGGGAAGCGGAATGCGTGTACTTTATATTGGTATATTTGAAAATAGTATAAAATCAGAATTGATAATGTCAGGACGAGTTTAAATCGTCGCAAAAATTACCAGTCACAGCATCTTAAAGCCACTCCGGGCCTACTGTACGTATGATGCACGATAATTTTTGTAACCTAACCAATTCCTTTATATTAAAAATTATGCAATCAACATTTTTGTCTTAATAAAATTACTATTTTGCCAAATAAACCTCAGTATACCAATTTCATTGTCTTCAAAAACGGCTCTCCTAATGCTTTCCTTTCCGTCTGAAATGATCGCAGAAAAAAGGCAGCATCACAAACCCATTGTCATATAATCTTAGACAAAAGTGGTCAACAGAATCTTGCAACTTCAAGGCGGGAGATGAACTGAGCTCTCTACATCTCCCGGAAGAATCATTTTACTTCGTGGCCTTTTCATTATTATTATTATTATTATTATTATTATTATTATTATTATTATTATTATTATTATTATTATTATTATTATTATTATTATTATTTATTATTATTATTATCAGAAGTAGTGGTGGTAGTAGTATAATTATGTGATTTCACTCAAACAGAACAATAAAAAAAAATTGGTATATTTGGTAAGCAATACCCTACTCTATGCCTACCAAAATAAAGCTAAAAATTCCTTAAACATTATAGATTATCTAATAAGCATTAATAAAACTATCCTAATTCGAATTACTGACACTTCAGCAGCTTGAATCTTATTCTACATCTCAGCTAGCTTTCATTAGGACGAACGCAATATATTCAATGAAACATCTGATATTCATTATCATTTATATTTATTCAAGCACAAAACGACCAATGAGCAGCTCATCTCGTCTCCATCCTCTGCATTAGGACAAAAGAACTTCCAGCAGCCCCACCAGCTGCCTTCCATTCTTTGCCCTAAGCACAAGGAACGACCAATGAGCAGCTCATCTCGTCTCCATCCTCTGCATTAGGACAAAGAACTTCCAGCAGCCCCACCAGCTGCCTTCCATTCTTTGCCCTAAGCACAAGGAACGACCAATGAGCAGCTCATCTCGTCTCCATCCTCTGCATTAGGACAAAGAACTTCCAGCAGCCCCACCAGCTGCCTTCCATTCTTTGCCTAAGCACAAGGAACGACCAATGAGCAGCTCATCTCGTTCCATCTGCATTAGGACAAAAGAACTTCCAGCAGCCCCACCAGCTGCCTTCCATTCTTGCCCTAAGCACAAGGAACGACCAATGAGCAGCTCATCTCGTCTCCATCCTCTGCATTAGGACAAAGAACTTCCAGCAGCCCCACCAGCTGCCTTCCATTCTTTACCCTATCTCGTCCATTCTTTGCCCTAACACAAGGAACGACCAATGAGCAGCTCATCTCGTCTCCATCCTCTGCATTAGGACAAAGAACTTCCAGCAGCCCCATCAGCTGCCTTCCCATTCTTTGCAAGGAACGACCAATGAGCAGCTCATCTCGTCTCCATCCTCTGCATTAGGACTTCCAGCAGCCCCACCAGCTGCCTTCCATTCTTTGCCCTAAGCACAAGCAACGACCAATGAGCAGCTCATCTCGTCTCCATCCTCTCTAGGACATTAGGACAAAGAACTTCCAGCAGCCCCACCAGCTGCCTTCCATTCTTTGCCTAAGCACAAGGAACGACCAATGAGCAGCTCATCTCGTCTCCATCCTCTGCATTAGGACAAAGAACTTCCAGCAGCCCCACCAGCTGAGCAGCTCCGTCTCCATCCTCTGCATTAGGACAAAAAGAACTTCCAGCCCCCCAGCTGCCTTCCATTCTTGCCTAAGCACAAGGAACGACCAATGAGCAGCAGCTCATCTCTGCATTCTCCACTGCCTTCCATTCTTTCTGCATTAGGACAATGAGCAGCTCATCTCGTCCATCCTCTGCATTAGGACAAAGAACTTCCCATCAGCTGCCTTCCATTCTTTGCCCTAAGCACAAGGAACGACCAATGAGCAGCTCATCTCGCCTTCCATTCTTTTCTCAAGGAACGACCATCGTCTCCATCCTCTGCATTAGGACAAAGAACTTCCAGCAGCCCCACCAGCTGCCTTCCATTCTTGCCCTAAGCACAAGGAACGACCAATGAGCAGCTCATCTCGTCTCCATCCTCTGCATTAGGGAACAAAGAACTGGACACATGGCAACGACCAATGAGCAGCTCATCTCGTCTCCATCCTCTGCATTAGGACAAAGAACTTCCAGCAGCTGCCTTCCATTCTTTGCCCTAAGCACAAGGAATGACCAATGAGCAGCAGCTCATCTCGTCTCCATGCCTCCATTCTTTGCATTGGGACAAAGAACTTCCAGCAGCCCCCAACTGCCTTCCATTCTTTGCCCTAAGCACAAGGAACGACCAATGGCAGCTCATCTCGTCTCCATCCTCTGCATTCAGCCCCCCAGCTGCCTTCCATTCTTTGCCCTAAGCACAAGGAACGACCAATGAGCAGCTCATCTCGTCTCCATCCTCTATTAGGACAAAGAACTTCCAGCAGCCCCACCAGCTGCCTTCCATTCTTTGCCCTAACGAGGAACGACCAATGAGCAGCTCATCTCGTCTCCATCCTCTGCATTAGGACAAAGAACTTCCAGCAGCCCCAACTGCCTTCCATTCTTTGCCCTAAGCACAAGGAACGACCAATGAGCAGCTCATCTCGTCTCCATCCTCTGCATTAGGACAAAGAACTTCCAGCAGCCCCCCCAACTGCCTTCCATTCTTTGCCCTAAGCACAAGGAACGACCAATGAGCAGCTCATCTCGTCTCCATCCTCTGCATTAGGACAAAGCCTTCCATTCTTTCCAGCACAGCCGACCAATGAGCAGCTCATCTGTCTCCATCCTCTGCCAAAGAATCCTTCCATTCTTTGCCTAAGCACAAGCAACGACCAATGAGCAGCTCATCTCGTCTCCATCCTCTGCATTGGGACAAAGAACTTCCAGCAGCCCCAGCTGCCTTCCATTCTTTGCCCTAAGCACAAGGAACGACCAATGAGCAGCTCATCTCGTCTCCATCCTCTGCATTAGGACAAAAGAACTTCCAGCCTTCCATTCTTTGCCCCAGCAGCTCATCTCGTCTCCATCCTCCATTCTCCAGCAGCCCCAGCTGCCCTTTGCACAAGGCAACGACCAATGAGCAGCTCATCTCGTCTCCATCCTCTGCATTAGGACAAAGAACTTCCAGCAGCCCCCAGCTGCCTTCCATTCTTTGCCTAAGCACAAGGAACGACCAATGAGCAGCTCATCTCGTCTCCATCCTCTGCATTAGGACAAGAAAGAACTTCCATTCTTTGCAGCCGACCAAAGCTGCCTTCCATTCTTTGCCCTAACTGCACAAGGCAACGACCAATGAGCAGCTCATCTCGTCTCCATCCTCCTCTGCATTAGGACAAAGAACTTCCAGACAAGCCCCACCAACTGCCTTCCATTCTTTGCCCTAAGCACAAGGAACGACCAATGAGCAGCTCATCTCGTCTCCATCCTCTGCATTAGGACAAAGAACTTCCAGCAGCCCCCCCAACTGCCTTCCATTCTTTGCCCCAAGCAACGACCAATGAGCAGCTCATCTCGTCTCCATCCTCTGCATTAGGACAGAACTCATTTCATCTCCATCCTCTGCACTAGGACGACCAATGAGCAGCTCACTTCCATTCTTTGCATTAGGACCCCCAACTGCCTTCCATTCTTTGCCCTAAGCACAAGGAACGACCAATGAGCAGCTCATCTCGTCTCCATCCTCTGCATTAGGACAAAGAACTTCCAGCAGCCCCCAGCTGCCTTCCATTCTTTGCCTAAGCACAAGCAACGACCAATGAGCAGCTCATCTCGTCTCCATCCTCTGCATTAGGACAAAGAACTTCCAGCAGCCCCCAACTGCCTTCCATTCTTTGCCCTAAGCACAAGCAACGACCAATGAGCAGCTCATCTCGTCTCCATCCTCTGCATTAGGACAAAGAACTTCCAGCCCCCCCAGCTGCCTTCCATTCTTTGCCCTAAGCACAAGGAACGACCAATGAGCAGCTCATCTCGTCTCCAACTGCCTTCCATTCTTTCTGCACAAGGAATTAGGACATTAGGAAAGAACTTCCAGCAGCCCCCCAACTGCCTTCCATTCTTTTGCCTAAGCACAAGCAACGACCAATGAGCAGCTCATCTCGTCTCCAACAGCCCACCCTCTGCATTAGGACAAAAGAACACCAGGACAAAGCCCCATCAGCTGCCTTCCATTCTTTGCCTAAGCACAAGGAACGACCAATGAGCAGCTCATCTCGTCTCCATCCTCTGCATTAGGACAAAGAACTAAGCACAACAACGACCCAGCTCAGCCCCCAACTGCCTTCCATTCTTTGCCCTAAGCACAAGGAACGACCAATGAGCAGCTCATCTCGTCTCCATCCTCTGCATTCTTCCAGCAGCCCCATCATTCTCTGCATTAGGACAAAAGAACTTCCTGCATTAGGACAAAGAACTTCCAGCCCCCAACTGCCTTCCATTCTTTGCCCTAAGCACAAGGAACGACCAATGAGCAGCTCATCTCGTCTCCATCCTCTGCATTAGGACAAAGAACTTCAGCCCCAACCCCCAACTGCCTTCCATTCTTTGCCCTAAGCACAAGGAACGACCAATGAGCAGCTCATCTCGTCTCCATCCTCTGCATTAGGACAAAGAACTTCCAGCAGCCCCACCAGCTGCCTTCCATTCTTTTGCCCTAAGCACAAGGAACGACCAATGAGCAGCTCATCTCGTCTCCATCCTCCATTAGGACCAGCAGCCCCCAACTGCCTTCCATTCTTTTAAGGCAACGACCAATGAGCAGCTCATCTCGTCTCCGTCCTCTGCCCAGCAACCCCACCAGCTGCCTTCCATTCTTTGCCCTAAGCACAAGGAACGACCAATGAGCAGCTCATCTCGTCTCCATCCTCTGCATTAGGACAAAGAACTTCCAGCAGCCCCCAACTGCCTTCCATTCTTTGCCTAAGCACAAGGAACGACCAATGAGCAGCTCATCTCGTCTCCATCCTCTGCATTAGGACAAAGAACTTCCAGCAGCCCCCCAACTGCCTTCCATTCTTTGCCTCATCTAAGCACAAGGAACGACCAATGAGCAGCTCATCTCGTCTCCATCCTCTGCATTAGGACAAGAACTTTCCAGCAACCAAGGAACGACCAACGAGCTGCTCATCTCGTCTCCATCCTCTGCATTCTTTTGCCTCCATTCTTTGCCCTAAGCACAAGGAACGACCAATGAGCAGCTCATCTCGTCTCCATCCTCTGCATTAGGACAAAGACAACCACCAGCTGCCTTCCATTCTTTTGCCTAAGCACAGGAACGACCAATGAGCAGCTCATCTCGTCTCCATCCTCTGCATTAGGACAAAGAACTGCAGCCCCACCAGCTGCCTTCCATTCTTTGCCCTAAGCACAAGGAACGACCAATGAGCAGCTCATCTCGTCTCCATCCTCTGCATTAGGACAAAGAACTTCCAGCAGCCCCCCAACTGCCTTCCATTTTTGCCTAAGCACAAGGAACGACCAATGAGCAGCTCATCTCGTCTCCATCCTCTGCATTAGGACAAAGAACTTCCAGCAGCCCATCAGCTGCCTTCCATTCTTTGCCCTAAGCACAACGGAACGACCAATGAGCAGCTCATCTCGTCTCCATCCTCTGCATTAGGACAAAGAACTTGCCCCATCAGCAGCCCATTTTGCCCTAAGCATGGAACGACTGCCTTCCATTCTTTGCCCTAAGCACAAGGAACGACCAATGAGCAGCTCATCTCGTCTCCATCCTCTGCATTAGGACAAAGAACTTCCAGCAGCCCCATCAACTGCCTTCCATTCTTTGCCTAAGCACAAGGAAACGACCAATGAGCAGCTCATCTCGTCTCCATCCTCTGCATTAGGACAAAGAACTTTTCCAGCACTGCCAATTCCATTCGTTTGCCTCTAAGGACAAGAACTTCCAACGACCACGACCCCAATGAGCAGCTCATCTCGTCTCCATCCTCTGCATTAGGACAAAGAACTTCCAGCAGCCCCACCAGCTGCCTTCCATTCTTTGCCCTAAGCACAAGGAACGACCAATGAGCAGCTCATCTCGTCTCCATCCTCTGCATTAGGACAAAGAACTTCCAGCAGCCCCACCAACTGCCTTCCATTCTTTGCCCTAAGCACAAGGAACGACCAATGAGCAGCTCATCTCGTCTCTGTCCTCTGCATTAGGACAAAGAATCTCGTCTCTCTCTGCATTAGGACAGCCCCCATCAGCTGCCTTCCATTCTTTGCCCTAAGCACAAGGAACGACCAATGAGCAGCTCAGCTCATCTCGTCTCCATCCTCTGCATTAGGACAAAGAACTTGCATTAGGACAGCAAGCCCCCCAGCTGCCTTCCATTCTTTGCCCTAAGCACAAGGGAACGACCAATGAGCAGCTCATCTCGTCTCTGTCCTCTGCATTAGAAAAGAACTTGACCAAACTGCCTAAGCACAAGGAATGACCTTTGCCCTCAAGCATTAGGACAAGTGACTTCCAGCACGACCTGCACATCAATCTCGTCTCCATCCTCTGCATTAGGACAAAGAACTTCCAGCAGCCAGCTGCCTTCCATTCTTTGCCTAAGCACAAGGAACGATCAATGAGCAGCTCATGATCCATTAGGACAAAGAATTCCAGCAGCCCCACCAACTGCCTTCCATTCTTTGCCTTGCAGCTCATCTCGTTTCTGCTCTGCATTAGGATAACAACAAGCCCCACCAGCTGCCTTCCATTCTTTGCCCTAAGCACAAGGAACGACCAATGAGCAGCTCATCTCGTCTCCATCCTCTGCATTAGGACAAAGAACTTCCAGCAGCCCCTATTTCCAACTGAGCAGCTCATCCTTCCATTCTTAGAACAAGAACTTCCAGCAGCCCCCCAGCTGCACAAGGGAACGACCAATGAGCAGCTCATCTCGTCTCCATCCTCTGCATTAGGACAAAGAACTTCCAGCAGCCCCCCCAACTGCCTTCCATTCTTTGCCCTAAGCACAAGGAACGACCAATGAGCAGCTCATCTCGTCTCCATCCTCTGCATTAGGACAAAGAACTTCCAGCAGCCCCCAGCTGCCTTCCATTCTTTGCCCTAAGCACAAGGAACGACCAATGAGCAGCTCATCTCGTCTCCATCCTCTGCATTAGGACAAAAGAGCAGCCCCCCAACTGCCTTCCATTCTTTGCCCTAAGCACAAGAACGACCAATGAGCAGCTCATCTCGTCTCCACTCTGCATTAGGACAAAGAACTTCCAGCAGCCCCATCAGCTGCCTTCCATTCTTGCCCTAAGCGAGGAACGACCAATGAGCAGCTCATCTCGTCTATATCACATTACCACAGGTGAAAAATAAGGAGGAAACAGAGGTGTGGGACCTACACCCGTTTCTTATTTTCACCTAATGGCTTTATGTGTGATAAATGAATCACGTACAAAAGTGATAATAATCATATATATATATGTATATATATACATATATATATATATATATATATATATATATATATATATATATATATATATATGTGTGTGTGTGTGTGTGTGTGTGTGTGTGTACGTGTATTGTGTGTGTGTGTATGGGCCTGACCTCTTGCAAAACATGTATACATACACACACTCATATACTAAAAACATGCAATAAAATAATAATTATGCGCTTACTTTTTAAGTCTGCAGTTTTCTCTTCTTTTCTTTAGACACTTGTGTTTTGAGCTTGAATAGAGAGTCATTTTCCTTCTGACAATAGTTATTTAAAGAGAGGAGAGAGAATTCGTTGATGCCCAGACAGCATCTTTCTTCTCTAGTGGATGACCATTCTCACATTCTTCCAAATGGAAATGAGCATCATCTTCCGCCAAATCGAGTGATATTCTATAACAGCTGCCTCTAGTTTTCTTGAAAGATTTGAAGTGTCATTCTGAGAGTGGTTTGTTTACAATGATGCAGTTGTATCTCATCTCACTATATTTATTGTTGCGCTGTCAGAGGCGCTGAGACCCTCTGCTGACACCCTTCGTATAATCAGAAATTCGAATCCTGGTCCTTCTCTTCTGTTGGTAACTAAATATTAGATCCTCAGCATGATTTGCATTTCATTTTTATTTACACTGTAACAACAGTAACCTGCTAAATAAGTTATAACAGGAAGAACGCCAATTACATCCTTCAATATCATGTTGTATTGCTCCAATACCATCAGAAGTTCATCTATTTAGAGTTATTCATGTTCTTAATTTATCTCAATAAATTTTTTTAGTGTGATGTAGCACCTGGAATGGTAAAACTAATTTCATTAATGATATTTTCTAATTTTCTTCTCTTATTCAAACACTTGCTAACTGATGTGTCATAATTTCCCCAACAAGTTGTCGATAGTCCCCAAACCTGGATTCAAATGATCTGTTGAAATTTTCTGAAGAATATAACTCAGATTAAGCTCATCTTTACAATATTTGGTTAATTCAGCAATTGCATACGTTGTGTGCTTTAATGATGTGAATGCTTCTCTCTTTAATTTTCCTCCTGGAACTTTCTCCCAATTATCTAACCAGTCTAAAAATCTTAACAGAAAATTGTATTTTCTATCATTTTCATCACAAGTAGAGTGAGGAGCAGTATTCATTCATTGATCTTAATTCTTTTCCCTTAATATTGACTTTACATTAACTATTGACCGCAAATCCAAAATATCTCTATAAATTTGCTGTATCATTGTAATTAGGCAATTTTTTCTCTTTTCCAATATTTCGCGTTGCTTGAACAATATATTCATTAAAAATTTTTAGGACTAAATTCACGTTTTGTTTTTCAAATGTCGATGGCCGCAATCCTTTTATTGTTAACTTATAAGATTGTCTTAACAATAATTCTGACTCTACTAAATGCAAATCCTCTAATGATTTCAGGGCAGAAAGATACATTTGGTTCGCTACAAATTTCGCTGAATGGAAATTTTGGAGATACCATTGTTTTGGATTCATCTTTGAGACCCAGCCAGTTATTTCTGACACACTTCAGTATGTGTACAGTATCAAACAAGAAAAACAAAGGTCTGCATTTTGCAACTGGATGGGAGTAGGCAAAATGCGACATCGCTTTTTCGTTTATCGCATTATTATCAGTAATGACACTGATTACTTTAAATCTAATTTTTCCAACCTAGTGTTACTTTTTATAACATGGAATAAGCGTTTCTGCTTTTATAGTTTTTACCGTACCACATCTCAATTTTGATAAAGCAGCACCTGTGAAAGCATATGCAGTGGTTGCTGCTTCATTGCTGTCAAATGCAGATCCTATTACAACACCTCCCGTATAATGAAAAAAAGGCTTCAAATGTATCTCGTCAAAATGTTAATGTTACTGTTTTGTCTGTGGAGTTGTAATGATTTTGATTTGCCACAATGTACGAAAGAAAATGATCATCATATATACTGCTCTATTTTCTGGATAAGTTTAGCCCAGATATAAAAACCCGCCTGATCGTTGACATACTGGGTAAAATGAACCATCTTCTTCTATCTAAGAATCCTGCAACCTCGAATTGAAATGTTATAGCAAAGATGAAGAAACCAAAAGATCATGGAATACTGAATGCTCTTTTGAGTCATCAAGTTTAGTTGCTCAAAGATAAATTTCAAAGAGTCATTGAATGCTTGAATGGATTTGGTCTATTATAGTGATTAGAAAAGTTAAAATTAATTGAATATGCTTAACTATGGAGTTTTATGGAAGAGCTACTTTGACTGTCATCATACCTCATTTCTTGTGACATGACTTCGATGGTATTTGTATCTATCTGACACATGAGAAGAATGATATCATACAGTCGTGCAACTCGTGCGGCCGCATTCATTATCGATAGACGCCTGGACAGATTTATCAGGATGCTTATCTATCTATCTCTCAGTACAGAAAGACATCATCATATTAGGAGAAGGTGGCGATATAACTAATCAAGAGATAAATAAGGTTCTTGTGAATTATAATACAGTACTTCTTATCCAGCTTAAGTTTCCTCAAGTTCTTGCAATCCTAATCCAATTTGCGTTTCGTATTCCTTACTTAGCATCCGATATACTACTTTCAATTGCTACTTTGATTGCAGTTTCTTCTATTAATATATACTTTGTCTTTTAGAATCGGTGCTCTGCCGATGTTCACTTGGTTTAAATATTGAGGATAACTTGGAAACACTGGCCAGAACACCATTTTCTTTTATATATGGATGCTTTAATTTTTGCAGTTATTTTTCCTTCCAGATTTTACCCACAATAGGATTTCCCTCACAACATCATGGGATCAATGTGTTCTACCAAACCTGCAAGTGCAATGATGTAAACACTCAGGAAACGTATCAACTATTTCATGGAAGAAAATAAATTTTAATTTCTAAGACCATCTATTATACCAGGGGAAACTGTCATATATTTCAAAAAACTGTAAATAATACCAGAAATTAACAGGTTTTATCAGTTTACCATCATTCAAAAAAAACCGAAATAAAGTTTTAAGCTAGCCTGTGCCATACACTGCAATTACTTGTATTTGTATAGCTACATATTTTTGCGATTCAAGTACATATTGCTAATAAAATTAATATCATCTGCCAAGTGATATCATTGGATATATACATACATATATACACATACACACACACACACACACACATATATATATAATATATATATATATATATATATATATATATATATATATATATATATATATATATATATATATATATATATAAATATATATATATGTATATATATATATATATATATATATGTATATATGTATATATATATATATATATATATATATATATATATATATATATATATATATAACTATATATATATATATTAAATGTTTTAACTATGTCTACCATAAAACTAGAAGAAAAGGTGCTGTCCATCTCTCTTTTTCTTTCATATATACATACATATATATATATATATATATATATATATATATATATATATATATATATATATATATATATATATATATATATATTAAATGTTTTAACTATGTCTACCATAAAACTAGAAAGGTGCTGTCCATCTCTTTCTTTCATATATACATACATATATATATACTATATATATATATATATATATATATATATATATATGATTATTATCACTTTTAACACGTGATTCATTTTATCACATTACCACAGGTGAAAAATAAGAAGCAGGGTGGGACCTACCCACGTTTCATATTAATATTAATGTGTGATATATATATATATATATATATATATATATATATATATATATATATATATATATATACATATATATGTATATATATATATATATATATATATATATATATATATATATATGCTATATATCTATATATATACAGATACACGGACAGGCAGAGAGAGAGAAATATGGCAACAGGTGTCAGCATGCCCGATGATTCTCCGTGGGACGAGAGTTTTCTCTGCTTACTGATGTTTTCTTGAGCATTTCTCTTTCCTTCCCCATTTTCGAAACCTGAAAATATGAACTTTCGTTCCGTTGTCGTGATTTCCCTTGCATTTTAGGTAGGCAGCACTTGTAAGGCATCTTCTTCCAGAACGAGCTGGTGTGGTATTGTACACAACTAATTCTATTAGTCTTTTTCTTCTTTAAATCTTATTTTCAAATTCAATGAATTGTTCGTCCGCATAAACCTCACCAGCACTTAAATGTATTGTCCTAAATTTTCTGCTTTAAGAATTTGACTCCAGGCAGCAACAGGCCTCACTCGGTCAGTGACCCAGAAGGACTTCTGAATGATAGTACTGAACTCTCAGCCAGGTCAGCCTACATACGAAAGAGTAGAAGGGATTTAAATGCCCGGGAAAATAATGTACTCCCGGTGGCCTCGGTCACAGTTCGTTCCTGACGGACAGTCGTTATAACCCCCAACCCCAAACCCCTTTGGACATCATCATCATCATCCAGGTGCCATATCACCAAAGGACGTCGGCAATCATGGCTGCCACTCCTCTCTATTTCCGGCTCTCTGCGCAACTGGGCTGCAGACATTCTTCCTCAGTCATTCTCGCAATCCATCCATATATTTTTGTCTAGGTCTTTCTCTTGGCCGACTTCCATTGATTTACAGTGAGAGAGATGTTCTAGTTCTTGTCTTCTCACTGACCCTAAACCCCATTCTACCTCTCCCTGAAGTAAAGTTCTCTCTCAAGTACCTACTCTCTCTAATACCTGCTCAATTTAGTTTTCCTTTCTGTCCACTGATATTTTCCATCTTCTCCCAAAACCACATTTCTGCAGCCGCAAACACTCTCCTCATCTGCCTTCCTCAAGGTCCAAGTTTCACAGCCATGCAACAATACAGACCAAACAAAACATTTCACAAATCTTCTCCTAAGATTCATCGATATTTTTGAGTTGGTGACTAATTTCTTTATCTTACCAAATGCATCTTTTGCCATGGATATTCTCTTCCTGATCTCTTTTTCGCATTTTCCATCACTTGTGACAGTGCATCCTAAATAATTAAAACTATCAGTTTGTTTAACTGCAGCATTAATTCTTATATCTGTTCTTGGGGATTTCATCTTTGGAGATAACCCATAACTTCTGTTTTCTTAATGTATTGACAGACCTCTTTCTCTGCTTGACTCGTGTAAAGTACTGACTAAAGCTTTGAAGTTTATCATGGAGTCTGCAACAAGCGCTGTATCATCAGCATATCTGATAGTATTAATATTGACTCCTCCAACCTTAATTTCCTTCCATATCTCTACAGATCTCTCATTATCTATTTCACTATATAAATTGGAAGAGATCAGGTGATAACCACCACAACCTGTCTTACACCTCTCTTGATATTGCCGAGTCTCTCTGATTCATTTTCTACTTTCACTGATGCCTCTTGATTCCAATATTAATTCTTTATCAATCTTAGATCTTTCCATCGATATTTATCTGTTCCAATATCCTTATAAGGTCTACATGTCTAACCCGATCAAAAGCCTTTTCATAGTCAACAAAACAAATATATAGATCTTTTTTCACTTCTATTGCTCTCTCCATCAACATTCTCAAAATAAAAATTGCATTTCTTGTCCCTTTATCTCTCATAAAACCACACACTTTTTCTTTCATTGCCAATCTCTGGGAGTATCTTGTTCTTATTCTCATTCAAAGCAATCCTTAATATTATTTTTGTGATCTGACTCATGATACTGATAGTCCAGTGTTTGTGCCTCAAGTGTTCCTGGTATTACAGCATTGTGATAAATGTTGATTTGTACATCTATGTTGCAGGCTCTCCATCTTCATATATTCCTTCCACTACCATTAATATATCAGTGATGTATTCTCCAGAGCACCAACATCTCTGCTGCTATTCCATCATCACCTGTTGCTTTATCGCTTTTCAATTGTTTTAAGGTGCCTCTATCTCTGATCTGATTATACTTGGTCCCTCTCCGTTGTCATTGAAGTCTAGATGTTCTATTCTATCATCATCAATGAATTCTCCAATATATTCCGTCCATCTTTCCAATATTTCTGACTCCATTACTATGGTTCCATCCACTTTTTTGATACCAGTCATGATGCTTACTCTTCTTTTTAAAAGTAATTTCTTTCACCATATCATACTTTCTCCCGTTCATCCCTTTTATCAAATCTTCTACCTCTCCACAATCTCATCCATCCATTTCTCCTTTGCCCTTGTGCATTCCCTCTTAATAGTTATCCAGAGCTCTATATCTATCTTCATTTTACCCTTCTAGCCTTCTTTCATGTATTATCAAGATATCTTCTGTCATCCATTCTCTCGAGCTCTCCTTTCTGTTGTTGGTATTATTTCATTACCTTCTCTTACTGCATTTCCCATATTTTACTTTTGCTGAGGATGTTGGAGCACTGGGCCTTCCTCTTAAGCTGGTGCCTCTATTTCTTACAATTATATTATATTGGTTCTTCTGTTCCTCTGTTTTTCCAACAATTTCAGTTGCCTCTTTGGTTTGGGTGTACTCTTCCTCTGATTTTCAACTACCATCACTGTTGCTTACAACTTTAATTTTTGTGATCACCTAATACAATCGGCTCCTGGTAGGTTTTCACTTGCTTGACAGAGTTCTAAATCTTTTTATTGATGGTTGAAAGTCTTGGTTTTCTAACTCTGTCACCAGGGCTTTTCCATGTCAGAGATGTCTTGGGTGGTGCTTAAACCAGGTGTTTGATATAATCTGTTCTCTCTCTAAGCGCAATCTACAAATCTGTTTCCTCTCTCATTTCTTCTACCTAATCCAAAAGGCCCAACAATATCCGCTGTTCTTCCTTGTCCCACCTTCGCATTGAGGTCACCAATAACCATAATTACTTCATGCTCTTTGCACTGCTCTCTTGCCTGATTTAACTCTAGATAAAATTGATCATCTCTTCTTGATGTTCAGATGTAGGTGCATATACTTGTAATATGCATATATTGAATGGTGTGGCACATCTTTTAGCACCAACAAAATCCTGTCAGATACAGCCCAATAGCCTATCAAACATGGTTTCACAGATTTGTCTAGAATCACACCGCCCTCTCTCAGCACTCCTGGCCTCCCGAGTATATGAAGGTTCCTCCTGTTGAAGTTGGAGAGAACATCCCACTCCTGGCCATCTAACCTCCACTAAGCCCTAATGCGCAGCTTCATTCTTTCATTTCTCTCTACATTAATTTTCTTTCCAGCCTGATATAATGTTCCTAACATTCCAAGTAGCTATCCTTATTTTCCTTGTTTTTCCTGTTGTC
This sequence comes from Macrobrachium rosenbergii, assembly GCF_040412425.1. Classification (NCBI taxonomy): domain Eukaryota; kingdom Metazoa; phylum Arthropoda; class Malacostraca; order Decapoda; family Palaemonidae; genus Macrobrachium; species Macrobrachium rosenbergii. The sequence goes on from NC_089769.1 coordinate 29,518,669, forward strand.
TTTGGGTTGTTATTACATTTCTTTCTTTTCTTTTGAGGCGTGGCTTGATGACGGTCAATTGCCACCTGCACCACATGACTAGTTTGACCAGGCCGAGAGACAACCACATCATCCATTCTGACATAGTTCCTAACGCCGTTCATCTGTAATCTTCTTTTGTGACGTAGCCATGATTATTCTTGGAGGTTATACACGGTAGAGGTCTAGTTCTTCATGCTGGTTATAAACGCCAATTCTTTACCTAAAAGGTTGACCACCACAAGGCAGTAGGGGGTTTTAGAATTGGGAGTTTTCCTTCTCCTTAGCCTTTAACTAAAAGTTTATCCACAAGGCAGTGGAGCTGTACCTAACAGGGAGGTTTACAGGTACACCACCTTTCCCAGAATTTGACCTGGAGGTAGTTGCAATTCAAAGGTAACCTCATTATGTCCTTTAGCAAAAGCTTTGCAATGTTGGATACGGTTCAACCCCTCATATCCAGGAGGACATAGATCACGGATAATGTGTTTCTCACTATTTTGCGATCTAACCTTCAGCTGTGATGAGGAGAACGTACCAACAAGCGCATCACATTAGCGTTCCTAAACTTCCTTTTAATCCCGAACACTGTGTGAATGGAAGCAATTTCAAGAGGGTGAAAAGAAAAACCTTTTATGATTCAAGCAATTTGTTCTTTAATGAACCCGTTAATATATCTGAGACGGAAATGAATTCTTATTACAATTCATTATTATTATTATTATTCATTTTACTCATTTTTTATATTATTATTTTTATTAGAATTAGTTTTATTTCCGTTTCATTTCATTTTCATATTATAATTATGTTTTTATTTATGAATTTCTCTTTTTATATTTAATATTTTTATTTTATTTACCCCCATTTTTATCAATTTTAGATTTTAACTTATTCTGTTTTCCTTATTTTTTACTCACTTGGTTTTATTTATATTAAAATTATTGGAGAAAAATGCACAAAATATCCATAAATGATTCTTGAAAAAATTAAATTATTATTATCTTCATCATTGTTATCTCTGATTTTAATTTATTTCAACTTAAATGTTTTTTATTATTTCCTGATTCTACGAACCGTTATTTGTCAAGTAATCAGTAACAACAAATATAACCATTAACTATTTATATTATTTTCAGGTTTTTATCTTTAATTTCTTGGATAAAAGTAGCGTAATTACAGTTAATTTACTTTAAGTATGTAAAGAGAATACTTAGACTTAGTATATATATATATATATATATATATATATATATATATATATATATATATATATATATATATATATATATATATATATATATACATACATACATATATATATGAAATTTTTATCACACCGTGATTTTATACAATCATGAAGCTACAAATGTGGCAATATCGAAATCCATCTGCAAATTATGTCTCGATTTGGAGAATTGTCGCCGAAGGGAATTTATATAAGTGATAAATGGTGGAATCACGTGGGGACCGCAGAACCCGCGGCCGAAAGCCTATTCGGCGACTCCAGTTGGCGGCCAAACCATTGAGCCATCAAGGAGGGTATAAGTCTTTTGCGAGATCGTACTGCTTTACCACGTCGTGGCGGGGAAAGTGTACTAGCCTCGACAATGACCCACCTCCGCCATGACAGTTCATTGGTACGTTTGGAACACGCAGCTCTTGTTATGAAATTTTTATCACACCGTGATTTTTATACAATCATGAAGCTACAAATGTAAACCCAATAACCGGAATCACGCTACCTCGGTATATCTCCGTTGGAGAATTGTGGCGAAGGGAATTTATATAAGTGATAAATGAATTGGAATCGTGGGGACCGCAGGCCGGCGAAAGCCTATTCAAGCGACTCCAGTTGGCGTAAACCATTGAGCCATCAGAGGGTATAAGTCTTTTGCCGAGATGTCGTACTGCTTTTGCAGTCGTGGCGGGAAAGTGTACCCCAACCTCGACAATGACCCACCTCCGCCATGACAGTTCATTGATGCGTTTGGAACACGCAGCTCTTGTTATGATGCATAAGTGATTTTTATACAATCATGAAGCTACAAATGTCGCTTAATATAAATCCACGCTACCTCGGTATATCTCCGTTGGAGAATTGTCGCGAAGAGGAATTTATATAAGTGATAAATGGTGGAATGCGTGAGGACCACGAACCAGCCTATTCAGCGACTCAGTTAGCGTAAACCATTGGGCCATCAAGAGAGGGTATAAGTCTTTTGCGAGATGTCGTACTGCTTTTACCGTGCGTGGCGGGGAAAGTGTACTAGCCTCGACAATGACCCACCTCCGCCATGACAGTTCATTGGTACGTTTGGAACACGCAGCTCTTGTTATGAAATTTTTATCACACCGTGATTTTTATACAATCATGAAGCTACAAATGTAAGCAATATCAAATCCACGCTACCTCGGTATATCTCCGTTGGAGGAATTATGCGCGAAGGAATTTATATAAGTGATAAATGAATTGGAATCATTGGGGACACGAACGCTGACGAAAGCCTATTCAGCGACTCCAGTTGGCGTAAACCATTGAAGCCATCAAGAGGGTATAAGTCTTTTGCGAGATGTCGTACTGCTTTTACCGTCGTAGGCAGAAAGTGTACTAACCTCGACAATGACCCACCTCCGCCATGACAGTTCTGTTGAGTGCGTTTGGAACCACGCCAGCTCTTGTTATAAATTTTTTATCACACCGTGATTTTTATACAATCATGAAGCTGAAGTAATGACAATATCGGGAAATCGCTACCTAGGTATATCTCCGTTGGAGAATTGTCGCCGAAGGAATTTATATAAGTGATAAATGAATTGGAATGCGTGGGGACCTGAACCAGCGACAACCTATTCAGCGACTCAGTTGGCGTAAACCATTGAGCCATCAGAGAAGTGCAAGTCTTTTGCCGAGATGTCGTACTGCTTTTACCATCGTGGCGGGGAGAAAGTGTACTAGCCTCGACAATGACCCACCTCGCCATGACAGTTCATTTGAAATGCGTTTGGAACACTTGCAGCTCTTGTTATGAAATTTTTATCACACCGTGATTTTTATACAATCATGAAGCTACAAGTATCAAGCATATCGAAATCCACTCCCTCAGTATATCTCCGTTGGAGAATTGCCGCGAAGAGGAATTTATATAAGTGATAAATGAATTGGAATCGTGGGGACACGAACCCGCGGCGAACCTATTCAGCTCCAGTTGGCGTAAACCATTGAGCCATCAAGAGAGGTATAAGTCTTTGCCGAGATGTCATGCTGCTTTTACCGTCGTGGCGGGGAAAGTGTACTAGCCTGGAAACAATGACCCACCTCCATATGACAGTTCATTGATGCGTTTGGAACACGCCAGCTCTTGTTATGAAATTTTATCACACCGTGATTTTTTATACAATCATGAAGCTACAAATGTCGCTTAATATACGAAATCACGCTACCTCGGTATATCTCCGTTGGAGAATTTGTCGCCGAAGAATTTATATAAGTGATAAATGAATTGGAATCGTGGGGACACGAACGCGTAGCCTGTTCAGCGACTCCAGTTGGCGTAAACCATTGAGCCATCAGAGAGGGTATAAGTCTTTTGCCGAGATGTCGTACTGCTTTTTACCCGTCGTGGCGAGGAAAGTGTACTAACTTCTCGACAATGACCCACCTCGCCATGACAGTTCATTAGTACGTTTGGAATACGCCAGCTCTTGTTGTAAATTTTTATCACACGTGATTTTTATACAATCATGAAGCTACAAATGCCGCTTAATATCGAAATCCAGCTACCTCGGTATATCTCCGTTGAGAATTATCGCGAAGAATTTATATAAGTGATAATGGTGGAATCGTGAGACGCGAACCGCGACAACCTATTCAGCGACTCAGTTGGCGTAAACCATTGAGCCATCAAGAGAGGGTATAAGTCTTTGCCGAGATGTCGTCACTACTTTTACCCGTCGTGGCGGGAAAATTAACAGCCTGCGACAATGACCACCTCGCCATGACTGTAGTTCATTGATGCGTTTGGAACACGCGCCAGCTCTTGTTATGAAATTTTTATCACACCGTGATTTTGCCACAATCATGAAGCTACAAATGTAAACAATATACAAATCCGCGCTACCTCGGTATATCTCCGTTGGAGAATTGTCGCGAAGGAATTTATATAAGTGATAAATGGTGGAATCATTAGGACCACGAACCCGCGACAACCTATTCAGCGACTCCAGTTGGCGTAAACCATTGAGCCATCAAGAGAGGGTATAAATGTTTTTGCGGGAATGTCGTGCTGCTTTTGCCCGTCGTGAGCGAGGAAAGTGTACTAACCTCGACAATGACCACCTCCGCCATGACGGTCGTGATGCGTTTGGAACACGCAGCTCTTGTTGTAATTTTTATCACACCCGTGATTTTTATACAATGTGAAGCTACAAATGTAAACAATATCGAAATCACGCTACCTCGGTATATCTCCGTTGGAGAATTGTCGCGAAGGGGAATTTATATAGTGATAAAATAGAATTGGAATGCGTGGGGACCCACGAGAACCGCGAGCGAAAAGCCCTAATTCAATGACTCAGTTAGCGTAAACCATTGAGCCATCAAGAGAGGGTATAAGTCTTTTGCCGAGATGTCGTGCTGCTTTTACCGTCGTGAGCGGGAAAGTGTGCTAGCCTGCGACAATGACCCACCTCCGCCATGACGTTCGTGATGCGTTTGGAACCGCATAGCTCTTGTTATGAAATTTTTATCACACCGTGATTTTTATACAATCATGAAGCTACAAATATGGCTTAATATCGAAATCACGCTACCTGGTATATCTCCGTTGGAGAATTAATAAGCCGAAGAATTTATATAAGTGATAAATGAATTGGAATATTGGGGACAGTTCATGACAACCTATTCATGACTCCCGATTAGTGTCAAAACCACGTTATAGAAGTTCGATCTTTGCGAGAGATATTATATTTTCTTTTGCCGTGCGTGGCGAGAAAGTGTACTAATATCGATATTGGCCCCTCCCGCCATGACGGTTATTGGTGGTTTGAACGCAGCTCTTGTTATGAAATTTTTATCACGTGATTTTATGCAATCATGAAGCTACAATGCGGCTTATGTCGAAATCACGGCTACCTGGTATATCCGTTGGAGAATTGTATCGCCCGAAGAGTTATATAAGTGATAAATGGTGGAATCATTGGGGACACGAACCGCGACGAAAGCCTATTCAGCGACTCCAGTTAGCGTAAACCATTGAGCCATCAAGAGAGGGTATAAGTCTTTTGCCGAGATCATCCGTACTGCTTTTACCCGTCGTGGCGGGGAAAGTGTACTAGCCTCGACAATGACCCACCTCCGCCATGACAGTTCATTGTCTGCGTTTGAATATAATAACATTCATGAAATTTTATCACACCGTGATTTTATACAATCATGAAGCTAAGTAATAGCTTAATATTCGAAATCCTTGCCACTATAAATTTCTCTCCGTTGGAGGGTATGCGTGAAGAAGATTTATATAAGTGATGATGAACTGGAATCGTGGGGACGAACCAGCGACAAAGCCTATTCAGCGACTCAGTTGGCGTAAACCATTGAGCCATCAAGAGAGAGGTACCGATCTTTTGCAGATCATCATTACTGCTTTTTTACCCGTCGTGGCGGGGAAAGTGTACTAGCCTCGACAATGACCCACCTCGCCATGACAGTTCATTGATGCACGTTGGAACACGCCAGCAGCTCTTGTTGTGAAATTTTTATCACACGTGTACACGATTCCAATTCATTTATCCCCTTGTATGAAAGTTACATGGCGACAATTCTCCAGCGAGGAATATGCGGTAGGTAATTTCAATCCGTGACATTTGTAGTTCGCGCTGATTGTATAAAATCGCGATTGTGATAAAAGACTCGTAACAAACTGCGTCAAGCGTGCAATGAATAATAAATGAGTGGTCGTGTCGAAGACTTCAATACACTTTCCCGCTCGCGGCGAAATAAGCGTGCAAATCAGTACTGTACCTACTGTGATGGCTTTCAATGATTTCGTCAACTGTTAAGCTGAATGAACTTTAAGTATGAGTTAATCGTCGACCATTCGCTATACTTATATAAATTCGCCAAGCTGTTCTCAGCGATACGGTGCCGTGGTTTCGATGATAACGACATTTGTAGCGCTTTTCATGTTATGTAAATACGGTGTGACAAAATTTTATAACAGAGCTGCGATGTGCCAATGAACTGTCGTAGCGGTGGTCGGTGTCGAGGCTGTACACTTTCAGCTACGGCGTGCGGCTATCTCGGCTGCGGCTTATACCTGTGACTCGGCTCAATGATTCGTCAACTTTGGAAGTAAGCTGAACTCAAGCTTTCGATAAGCGAGTTCATATATACCATTCCAATTCATTATCACTTATATAAATTCGCCGGCGACTGATCAGCGAATATACGGTAGCGTGAATTCGATGATGCGACATTTATAGCGTTATGTAAAATGGGTGTCATTCATAATAAACTGTGTGTTCCAACGTGCCAATGAACTGTCGTAACGGAGGTGAGTCGTGTCGAGCTATGCCCTTCCACTGGCTGATGCACAATGCGACCAGCTGCGACAGCTGCCTCTTGATCTGGCTCAATGAACTGGTCAACTGGAGGTACGAATGGCTTTTCGTCGGGTTCCTCCCACGATTGGTGTTATCGCTGCTATAAATTCCCCTTGGCGACAATCCAGAATATACGAAGATGTGATGAACTCGATGATGGCGACATTTGTAGCTTCGCGTTATGCCGTCGCGGTGTATCAAATTTCATAACAAACTGCGTCTTCGTGCCAATGAACTGTCATGAGGTGGTCGTGTCGGGCTGGTACTTTCGGCTCACGCGGCACTGGTCGCGTGCGACCAGCTGCCGACAGGCTGCCACCTGATGGCCAGTGATTTCAGGTCGGCTGGAGGTAAGCTGAATGAGCTTTAGGTCGCGGAACCATCGTTGCGTTGTTCATTATCGCATATAAATTCGCCGGCGACAATTGGCGGAAGATATACCGAGCAGCGTGAATTTCGATATTAGCATTTCTTCATGTATAAATGCGATTGTGATAAATTTCATAACGGAGCTTCAGTGTTCGCAATGGCATTAAGTCGTGTCGAACTAGTACGCTCGCGACGGTAAGCAATGCATTGTAGGCTTTTATACCTGCTAGCGATGGCTCAATGAACTGCGATCGGCTGGAAGACAAGCTGAATAAACTTTAAAATCGCCAGGTTGATGTCCCCACGTTATTCGTTATGCTGCGTCGCTAAGCGCTGGTCAGCGAAATATACGGTAACGATTTCATTGGCGACATTCTTCAGCATGTTGTATGAAAATCGCGATTGATAAAATTTCGCGGCGCAAGCTGCGTGCGACCAATGAACTGTCGCTGGTGGAAGTCGACCAACCGACTGTACCTACGCGGCGAACTGCGCTGTGCGATCTTCGACAAAACATACCTGTGGCTCAATGATTTCGTCAGCTGGAAATAACTGACAAACTTTGTCAGTTACAATTTAATTCATTTATCATATATCAGAACCGCTCGCTGTCTCAGCGATATATGAGGTAGCTGAACTCGATGATGGCACGACGTGCCAACTTTCGCTGTTGCGCAAAAATCACGGTGTGATAAAAATTTTCATAACGACTGCGTGTTAACGTGCCAATGAAACTGTCATGGTGGTCATTGTCGACTGTTACTTTCACGCTATGGCCGAATGCACTGACATCGGCTGGGTACTATGCCTGCGGTAACCAATGAACTTTCGTCAACTGGAAACAAGCGAATAAACTTTCGTCAGCGATTCGTGTCTGCGATTCAATTCATTGTAACCTCTCATTACGCAAACAGTCTCAGCAGATATAGGAGCGGCGTGTTCGTTGTTAACATTTTATTAACTTCATGTTGTGTAAAAATCGCGATTGATAAGGCCTGTAGCAAACTCTGTGGTGCCAATGGTTTATCATGGCGGAGAGTGGTCGATAGGAGCTAATGCACCGCTACGCTTGCGGCGATGCGATGTGCCGACGTTATGCCCTGCTGTGATGGCTCAATGTCGTCAACTGGAAGTCAGCTGAATGAAACTTTTGATCAGCGGTTATGTGCGACCAGTCATTATCACTTACTGCTCAAGTGCGCTTCGTTTGATCTCAACGGTATACCGGTAGCGTGAATTTTCGATGAACGACATTTTATCGCTGTTAACTGCAAATCGCGGTGATGTGAAATTTCGTAACAAACTGCGATCGTTTAAGCGCGAACTGCTGGCGGAGGTGGAAGTCGTGTCGAAGACTGTACCTTTCGGCTGCGGCGGCGTTGTCTCGTGAAACCTTGCCCTGGCGATGGCTCGGCTAAGATCAACTGGAAATTAAACTGAATAGCCAGATCGTATTCCCCACGTTCAATTCGTCGCTTATATAAATTCGCGCCGACGACAGTCAGCGGTATACGGTAACGTGGTTTCGTGTTGGCATTTGTAGCTTCATGTTAATATAAAAATCGCGATTATTGATAAAAAATTTCATAACGAAGCTATGTTGGCGACGCAATGTCATGGCGGGGTGGTCGTGTCGAGAGCACAATTACACTTTTCGCTCGCGGCAGCTGCTCAATCACGGTATCTCGACAAACATGTTTCCCTCTGTGATGGCTCAATGATTTGCGTCAACTGGAAATTAAACTGAATATAGATCGCTGGGTTCATCCCCACGGTTAATTCATTATCATACTCTCATCCCCCTTCGACATTTAATCTCAACGAGAATACCGAATAACGTGGTTTCGTGATAGCGACATTTGTAACTTCGTAATTATATATATATATATATGTATGTATATATGTGTATATATATATATATATATGTATATAACTATATATGCTATATATATATGTATGAAATAATATTATCAAGACTGCACCATTGATTAGTAAGATGGTATCGATGCTGGGCGAATGAAAATACATTTTAAAGGATATTTTAACATATGATAAAAGTCAGGCAAATTTTCTTAGAATAAATTATAGTCAAGTTTCCATCCCATTTTTTTGCTGTAAGAATTACAGACCATGTTGTCTTACTATTAATTATCATACGCTTCAGTTATCTGGCAGAAGCACCCAGGTCTTTCAAACTTCTATGGGGCTGGAGCACCTACAGGTGTTGTGGAAAAGTGACAAACACTCACACACACACTGTACACGCACACACACTGGCCCTTAGAAGCTATTCGTGCCATATCATGCGCCAAACGGCACCGGTATTCATATACATACAAGCTTACGCCTTAAATCTCATTGACAGGAAAACAAGCAAACAAATAAAATGAAGCTCAAACTCTTATTTATTTAAAATAATCGAAAACCAAAACCATTCGGGTTATTTCTCCTCCAGCTGTCAATTTGCTTCGGGAGTGGAGGGTGGGGGAGAGCCCTCTCGGGAAGGTGGGAGTTGTCACACAGGAGGAGGAAGGGGCTGAGGTGTGCCACTCTCCTCCCTCTTCCTCCCTCCTTTTCTCCTCCCCTTTTTCTCCCTCTCCAATCATTGTAATGCAAGACCTAGTAGGTCTAGGCGCCGTGTCCGGAGCCTGTATCCGAAAACTTGGCATATTATTATTATTACGATCTCGCTTCTCGAGATCGACAGGTTCTTTAAAGTAAACAAGCAATTGGGCTGTAATGACTGACGAGAGGTGACAAACAAAGGAGGGAGGAGCAGAACAAATACAAAGGGTAACCTTAAACTTAATTGTATTACAGTAATTTACATTATATATACAAATGAGTCAGGTTCAATGACGTAATACTTAAAATAAAAAAAAAATAAACATTACTCGAGAACAAATTAAACATAACAAAATCGAGTTAGTACAACATACAAACCAAGTAGTTAAACTCCGAATAAATTAATAAATAAAAATTGAGCAGCAAGAAATACAATCCAGGTAATTTAAACCTCCAAATACAATAAATCAATAAAACTTGAGCAGCAAAATATACTGTTACACAGGCAACATAATACACAAGCAGTATAAAATGAAATGCATAAGCAGTATAATAAATACGTAAGAAGCATGCTACTAGTTAGCATTACAGCCAGAGTTACATAAACATACTCAGACGAACTTAATAGAGCCGTCGAAACGGCTAAAGCATGGCAAAGAACTGCAGGACAACCCCCGACAGAGCCGACACGGCAACCATCTCGTCCTCAAGCACAGTGCTGACGTCCTCCAGTACTGACGACCACGACAGAGCCGACACGGCAACCATCTCGCCCTCGAAAACCTGCTGACGTCCTCCTCCATCACGACGACCATGACCGACCGACACGGCAACCATCTCGTCCTAAGAAACTCTCTGCTGCTAGGACATGACTCGCAGGTACGGATACCTGCAGCTGCTACTCCAACTGGCTTGCTGCTACCCTCAACCTGACTCGTTGCTGCTACGAACCTGACTTGTTGCTGTTACGAACCTGACTCCTCAGGTGGATACCTGCTGCTGCTACTCCAACTGGCTTGCTGCTGCCTCAACCTGACTTCGTTGCTTACTCTGAAGACACCGACTTCGTTATATTCACGAACCTGACTCGTTCTGTTCTGAACCTGACTCTCGAATATGCGGATACCTGCTGCTGCTACTCAACTGGCTTGCTGCCTCAACCTGACTCGTTGCTGCTACGAACCTGACTTCGTTGCTGTTCACGAACCTGACTCGTTAACTGTTACGAACCTGACTCTCAGATGCAGGATACCTGCTGCTCTTTCTCCAACTGGCTTGCTGCTGCCCTCCCAACCTGACTCGTTGCTGCTACGGGCCTGACTCGTTGCTGTTACGAACCTGACTCGTTGCTGTTACGAACCTGACTCTCAGATGCGGATACCTGCTGCTGGTACTCCAACTGGGCTGCTGCCTCAGCCTGACTCGTTGCTCTGAACCTGACTCGTTGCTGTTCACGAACTGACTCTCAGGCGCGGATACCTGCTGCTGCTACTCCAACTGGCTTGCTGCGGCAACATGATCATTGCTGCTGCGAACCTGACTCGTTGCTTATTCTGAACCTGACTTGTTGCTGTTCAGACCTGACTCTCAAAGATGCAGGATACCTGCTGCTGCTACTCCAACTGGCTTGCTGCTGCCCTCAACCTGACTCGTTGCTGCTACGAACCTGACTCGTTGCTGTTACGAACCTGACTCGTTGCTGTTACGAACCTGACTTGTTGCTGTTACGAACCTGACTCTCAGGCACGGATACCTGCTGCTGCTACTCCAACTGGCTTGCTGCCCTCAACCTGACTCGTTGCTGCTCTGAACCTGACTCGTTGCTTATTACGAACCTATGACTTGTTGCTATTCTGAACCTGACTCTCCCGGGTGACGGATACCTGCTGCTACTCCAACTGGCTTGCCTGCTGCAACCTGACTCGTTGCCACTTTCTGAACCTGACTGCGTTGCTATTCACGAACCTGACTCGTTGTTGCTACGAACCTGGCTCTCAGGTACGGATACCTGCTGCTGCTACTCCAGCTGGCTTGCTGCAGCCCGCAACCTGACTCGTTGCTGCTACGAACCTGACTGCGTTATGTTACGAACCTGACTTGTTGCTGTTATTCTGGCGATTGACTCGTTGCTGCTACGAACCTGACTCGTTGCTATTCTGAACCTGACTGGGTGCTGTTCTGAACCTGACTCTCAGGTCACGGATACCTGCTGCTGCTACTCCAACTGGCTTGCTGCTGCCCTCAACCTGACTCGTTGCTGCTACGAACCTGACTTCGTTGCTGTGCAGACCTGACTCGTTGCTGTTACGAACCTGACTCTCGGAATGCGGATACCTGCTGCTTTTCTCCAACTGGCTTGCTGCTGCCCTCCAACCTGACTCGTTGCTGCTACGAACCTGACTCGTTGCTGTTACGAACCTGACTTGTTGCTGTTACGAACCTGACTCGTTGCTGCTACGAACCTGACTCGTTGCTGTTACGAACCTGACTCGTTGCTGTTACGAACCTGACTCGTTGCTGTTACGAACCTGACTCTCAGGTACGGATACCTGCTGCTGCTACTCCAACTGGCTTGCTGCTGCCCTCAACCTGACTCGTTGCTGCTACGAACCTGACTCGTTGCTGTTACGAACCTGACTCGTTGCTGTTATGAACCTGACTCTCAGGTACGTTGTGGTGTACCTGCTGCTGCTACTCCAACTGGCTTGCTGCTGCCCTCCAGCCTGACTCGTTGCCAAGCATGAACCTGACTTCGTTGCTGTTCACGAACCTGACTCTCAGGTCTGGATTACCTGCTGCTGCTACTCCCAACTGGCTTGCTGCTGCCCTCAACTGTGACTCGTTGCTGCTACAGACCTGACTCGTTGCTGTTACGAACCTGACTCTCGGTACGGATACCTGCTGCTGCTATCCAGCTGGCTTGCTGCTGCCCTCAACCTGACTCGTTGCTGCTACGAACCTGACTCGTTGCTGTTACGAACCTGACTTGTTGCTGTTACGAACCTGACTCGTTGCTGCTACGAACCTGACTCGTTGCTGTTACGAACCTGACGGCGAAATCGCAATTATCAGGCGTCAACATGACAATAAACAAAACGCTCAGTGTAAGTCACCAATATCGACGACGTTGTTCCCTAATAAAATGTAATATGTTAACTAATACTAATTTTCGCTGTAAATAGATGATACTCCTTAATCGTGTTATTAAACGTCTGGTACTAGTTTGAAAATACATCAGCTTTTTGAACTAAGATGTCGCGGGTGTAATAGGGCACCAGACAGCATTCTTCTTTCTCTCTGTTTTTTTATTACGTGCTAAAATATTCAAACACCATGAGTGAAGAGAAGAGAGAGAGAGAGAGAGAGAAAGCATTCTACTGTTAAGCAGTGTGAGAAGAAGGTTCCCAGGAGAATTCATCAAGGAGACCCAGACCTCCACCCACACCTGGTTTGAAACCCTAGGCCTATTATGAAAACAGGCTTTCGGTAATGAAAAATTGATAGAAATTGATTAACTTGAAAGTGTATATGGTCGTCATACATTCAATTGGGTCATAAAAAGTCAAGCTGTGACTTTGTGTCCACGTGATCTAATCCCCCATTTTAGACTGCTTTTTTGGAGAGGAGCAGATTGCGAAGGATTTCGCATGTCTGGCAACACTTCTGTGCTGTAAACACTACAAAATCAACAGCTGACTACCTAAATCTCTCTCTCTGTGTGTGTGTGTGTGTGTGTGTGTGTGTGTGTGTGTGTGTGTAGAATATAAGACAAACGAAATAAAACAACGAAATACTACATGGCCATTCACTCAAGCGAAAACCTGGATTTGGAGAGAGAGAGAGAGAGAGAGAGAGAGAGAGAGAGAGAGTTTTAATGATTAACCTATGGTAAACTCCGTTTACAACCATGAGATACGTTTTATAAACTGCAAATAAATTTTTGGAACAAATACAGGTCATAGTAAATGTGAACATTAGACCTACGTCTGCATTCCGTCATCATAAAATATGGTATTATATGTAACATATTGGAAACAGTGAGGCCTAATAGAATAAAGAGTATTCAAAATCTGAAGAGATGAGTTAATCAATATGAGGCCTAGGGTCACTTCTTTTGAAATTAAGGTTACTGAATGCACTTATTACGGTTCCATTTTGATCTTAATTAAGCCTGGCAGTGCAGTGGTGGGAGAGGCGGGACTTCCCGGTGTCTTTAGAGTGTTGATAAATCGTTGCAAAGTCAATTCAATATACTTTTGTATCTGCAATTGCAGTCATCGTTCAATGCTCTTTCTTCTGAAGTGTACTTATAAAGTCTATCACAAGAAATCAACCGGATATTAAGAGAAAAAAGTAGAAAAGTCACTGGCGGGAGCTGGTTCGACTTCCTTCGGCGAGGTTCTGGAAGTCGTCATAAAAACGAATACGCCAAACCGGATTCATGTGTTCCTTGCCCTTAATGTGTAAGCCAATAAGGCTGTTTTCTGCTTTTCAGAGTCTATTGGGTTACGCCTTCATGACACAGCTACTCTTCGCTCTCGGCTTTATTTCCCGTCCCTTTTTACACCGAGCTATTCTCCCCCCTCCCGCCCCCCGTCCCCACAATAAAGCTGCTTTTAATGTTTGTCCCGAATAAGCGTTGAATTCTACAATCCCTTTGGTTGTATCTTGTTGTTGTTGTTGTTGTTGCTGTTGTTCTGTGTTTGCTACGGCTCATCATCTCATAATGATTAGAACGTTGAGACAAAAACCTTGAAGAATAGAAATAAATGGCGCCAAAGCGAAATTGGAGAAATGACATCAACCTGTAGGACTCTCAGCAGCTTCTTCCAGTAAGTTTCATTAACTTGACCATTTAAACGCCGTGTAAACGCATATACGCACGTATATATATGCAATGGCATATATTAAAAGAAAGCAGCATCATTGTACAGTATATATAATATAATAATGGCGAGAATTGCATGAAAGCTCTCCAAATGTGACTGTGCAAACTCCTTACCCAGCTGACTCCGTTACTTTTCTACTTTTAATACTTATCATCTTCTTCACTGATGGGCTTTATAAGTATACTTGAGAAGAAAGAGCATTGAATGATCACGATTATAATAATATGTCTCAATATATGAAATCGACTGAAAAACCAATTACTGGAAGCACGAACATCGAAGTAAAGCAAGATGGACGGCTGAAAATCCCGCATATAAGATCATGTGATCAGTGGCTGTCTGTCACCTGCGTTCGATTCCTTGCAGAAAGGTCAATTCATCTCGAAAAATCACTTTCAGTTTTCTCGTAATTTTTCACGAACTCAGAAATCAAAATGAGTAATAATTTATAATGGAAACTGATATTTGATGCGTGAAATTTCATGTATAAAGTGAACTGATCTTTGTCAAAACTTTCGGAAATGTTGTTTAGCAAATAATATGTATATTATATATACATATATATATATATATATATATATATATATATATATATATATATATATACATATATATATACATATATACATATATACATAAATATGTATATATATACATTATATATTTATACATATATACATATATATATATGTATATTTATACAGTATATATATATATATATATATATATATATATATATATATATATATATATACATACATATATATATATATATATATATATATATATATATATATATATATATATATACTATATATATATATATATATGCTAGTCCCTATTGATTAGTAACAGTCTCTCTCTCTCTCTCTCTCTCTCTCTCTCTCTGTATTCATCTTTATTTATATATTATTATTATAAATAATGCTTGCAATATTGCTGTCTGTGACAGTGAATTCACAATGGCATTAAATTCATTTTGAAGAAAGAAAGCACTCTGGGATTAAATTAAAAATGGTTTAAGTTTCCTAAAAAAAAAAAAATAAAAAAAAATAAAAAAAAAAATAATAATAATAATAATAATAATAATAATAATAATAATAATAATAATAATAATGTGTCGTGCAATTGGAACAGCTTCAAAAGTTCAAGCGAAGATGCAGTATATTAATACCTTAATGCTATTCTCCTCGCATTTTAACTACTATTTTATCTACTTATTAATTTTCCTTTTTTAAAAAGTGAGATCTTTCTGTATTTTCCTTCACCTCCGCTTGCTTCTTCCTAATGGACATATAATACTCTTTGACCACAGATTCCAAGTCGGTGGTCCCTTTGGTGGGCTCATTCCATATGATGAATAGGGTTCTTCATCTTCTGAACAAGCAAGCAAATAATAATAATAATAATAATAATAATAATAATAATAATAATAATAATAATAATAATGAATCAGACAAGATTTGGCTCTCAGTGATTCAAAGCGACTTAGACATCACGCCATGGAGGATAATGTTTGACTTATATTGGCTTATTTCCTGTACATGAAAGGTTGAAAAGTCGACAAACGCCGTCTGCAAACATCAACAGGCAACAATCTCTTAACAACCAATACGAATCTTCAGTTTAAAATAAAGCTCATGATTAAGTTAATGGAGGCTAATGCGGTCGAACTGTGAACTCAGGAAATGAGTGTAGGAGCCTCCGTGTCTTCGTTTTTCAATTATTAGTGGCTGAAGGTGTGGGTGGTGGCGCCCTTTCATTGCTTCATGCCTATTGCAAGTTAGATTCAGGTATATTGAAGTCTGGCAACAAGTGTGGAAACACTGATTATTATTTCTATGAAAATGTTCATTGGTTCAAAGTACACCAAAGTTCAATTTCATTGCGAAAGAGAGGCAGAAATCAATAACAGGACATCTGTGCCCAAAACAGGACGCTCACTCGTCTCGACGCCCACGCACCTAATGCATGTGTTCATAACTCTGATTTGCCATAAACACGCACACACACGCACTTTATATATATATATATATATATATATATATATATATATATATATATATATATATATATATATATATATATATATATATATATATGTATATATATATTATATATATATATATATATATATATATATATATATATATATATATATATATATATATACATATACATATAATGTTGCATAAGAGAGAGAGAGGGGAGAAAGAAAAAGGTCAGAGAGTGACGTGTATTGCTTGTGAGGTCATGACTGCGTCTACAACATAACATTCTCTCTCTCTCTCTCTCTCTCTCTCTCTCTCTCTCTCTCTCTCTCTCTCTCTCTCTCTCTCTCTCTCAATATCAGCGGTTTTCCTTCAAACGGAATGTCAATGAAGATATATAATTTGCAAATCAATTATTTTAACTCCCCTCCAAAAATGGGCTTTTTCTTTTTCCTTTGTGGAATAGAAGGAATAAGAATGATTATTTAGAATGGCCAGACGGAAGGAGACTGAAGGCGTCCATTGCCCAGAAGGAACAGACTGAAGCTAAAGAAAGCGAATAAGAACAGAATCTGGGACACTTTTGTCAAAGATTAGCCATAATAAATAAGCACTGAAGACAATCAAAGCCTAATGACGAAGGCAAATATTAAGTTTTGTGAGGTATTTTGCGCATTTCCGTCAGCACTCCGGTGTCAGAGAGTCCACAAGCTGTCTGTCTACCTGTGAGTTCAAAATTGAGCTTAGAATAGAGCAGAATGTAGAATTTTGGCCAAAGGCCAAGCGCTGGGATCTATAAGGACAATAAGCGTTGAAAGAAAAACTGACAATTTGAAAGGCGTGACAGGAGGGCTGAGGAAAGTAAGATGGAAGAAAGAGAACATGAACGGAGGAGCAGTAAAAGGAATGAAAGGGTTGCAGCAAGAACACCCCACGAGGAAATTTGGGTCAGAATTCTAATCTAAACAATTTTTCCTTCTAAGAAAATGAATGTCTGGAGTGGGGTGGAACTGGAATGCAAGACTTTGGGCAAGGCCAAGCGCTATGACCTATGAGGTCATTCAGCGCTGAAAATAACGTTGCAACAATTGGTAGAAGGAAAGGCTGGAGAAGTCATGTTTATTGTTATTATTATCATTATTTGCATCATTCGGAAGAAGAAGAAGAAGAAGAAGAAGAAGAAGAAGAAGAAGAGCCCTGTCCTTATGTAAGGAAGAAGAAGCCGCCACAGGGGCCACCCACTGTCTTGCGAGCGATTCAAGAAGCTCCCGAAGAAAGAACCTGAAGATGTCCAGCAGAAAGAAGTGACAGAAGGTCAAGGGAAATGCACAGGAAAGAAAAGCACCTATTAAAAAGAAAAGATAAAATAACAAAAATAATGATTAAATAGATAAAAATGTGTTGATTTATTAAGATCTGTGAAGCCTTTTTGTGCTGGAGTCTGCTGCTGCTGCTGCTGTGCTGCTGCTGGAGTCAGCTGCTGCTGCTGCGTGTGCTTCCAAGAATATCAAGCCGCATGAGAAGAATAGAAGTAGAGGATAAAATGGCGCATAACAACGTATTCTATCTTTCCTTTTAGAAAACATGAGTTCTTTCCCCTCAAATGGGAAGTAGCCGAGTGCCATTTATAATCCAGTTCTCATCAAATATTTCGGGAATTCAATTGCCACTCCGGCTTTGCCATTCTCCTCAGGATGTATATGCACACACACACACACACACACACACACATATATATATATATATATATATATATATATATATATATATATATATATATATATATATATATACATATAAGGGCCGGAGCTGAGTTTGAAGTATCACGAAGGAAGCAGTAGGAAAGACATCCTCATCATCTACAGTTTATTTTTCAATGCCGACGTTTCGCGACGGATTCCAAATCGCATTTCAAAGAATTATAAAATATGATATAATTTGCGAACATCAATAACAAATTAATGCAATGGCAACAGCTCTTTATGTAGTAAAAATATTTAAAAACAAAACACCTCATTCCAGACAAAGTCAATAATGAGTAAAGGAGATTCTTTCAAATCTTAAAACAACCTACCTATATGAAAGAAAGAACAGACTAACATAAATAAGTAAAAACAGAGTGAAGAGGAAAACCAGTTGCCCAAACTGGGCTATAAACAATTCTGAGGACGATTGAGTATTTAACGACGGTACAGTCTTCTTGATAATTATGGATTCTAGGATGGTTAAGTCGTTGTTGTTCCTGCACTTGGCCCAAGATGGAAAAATCTTTACTGTCAATATAAGTTTTGCATAATTTTTTGAATGATTTCATGTATTTGATTGCTCAAGATTAGATAACCTGCTACCTGCTCTATGACTTATGCCCCTGTGAATCTATGCGGACCCTTCAACAGCCTCTCATGCATCCCGTATATCCCGTGATCACATCCCGGGCAAGTGTACTTGTAAACAACGCTGGACGAAGCAGAGGACTGAGCCGGTCTTTGACTCTGTATTGCAGGGATTTTTTCAGGATGATTTTCAAATTTAAAGCTGGAAAGCTACTTTTGAATAATGACTGTGCCTTTTTTTCGAAAAGTATCATCATGCGAAAGGGGAAACTTCCATACATCTTCAGTTTCAGCACAGTCGATTAAATACTCAATCGTCCTCAGTGAAGAAATTGTGTATAGCCTAGTTTGGGCAGCTGGTTTTCCTCACTCTGTATTTTTACTTATTTTATGTTAGTCTTGTTCTTTCTTTCATATAGTTAAGTTGTTTTAAGATTTTAGTAGACTCTTTGCCTTATTGTTGTCTCAGATGAGGTGTTTTGTTTAAAATATTTTTACTACATAGGCTGTGCCATTGCATTAATGTGTTATTGAAGTTCACAAATTATATCATATTTTATAGCCTTGAAAGTCGACTTGGAATTAAATCGCGAAAGCGTCGACACATTGAAAATAAACTGTAGATGATGAGGATGCCTTTCCTACTGCTTCCTTCGTGATGTATATTTATATATATATATATATATATATATATATATATATATATATATATATATATATATATATATATATATATATATTCACGTCTAATAATGCAGCAGAAGGAAACGTGCTTGAGAATATCAGTAAATCCACGTCGGATCATTGACTTCAGACAGGCCATAAGATGAACTGCGGATAAGTCAGCTATAATCTAAAATTAACGACCATAGAAAAATCTGCTGGAGATTGTTCATTGAAGCCACTTCCACCGGGAATGTTAATCCCCACCCTGGATTATCCCTTGATCCTTTGTCCCTGTCTTTGTAGTTTAAAGAACATGCTGCCCAGATTAACAAACTGTAACCCCACCCCCCTTCCTTTTTTGTATATAAATCTCTGCCAACGTTTTTACTCAGTGTGAACTTGAAAATGTAGGATGAACCACGAAAGTACTTGTTCCAAGTCCCGATTTTCACTCACCTTCTGATGTGGATTTAGTGATATTCTCAAGCACGCGTTCCTTCGTGCTGCATTGGATGTGGATGCCACGAGAAACTTTCTACTCCTGTTCCCTTTTCTGGCAGATGTTCTTTTCAACTTCCAACGGACATTGGTGAAAGCGCACAGTATTCGGCTTCGACGAAATTTCCTTCAGAAATGTTTGCAAGAACAAGTGATCCCAAAGTCATTACTACCTAGATTACACACAATGAATTGTGTGTAATCTCCCTCAAGAAACATACAGAAAAGACAAAAACCTCGAATTCAATATTTTCAAGAAATTGAGAACGGATAGATTTCATTTCATGAACAGGATTCCCCCGATTGGATAACGGTGCTACTGAACAGAATTTATAATAGCCTTTGATTCAAGCTAAACAAACTAGTTCACCACCTGGGTCATAAATTAAAAAGTCTCATTGAGATAAGTGATTGGAATAACAAACACCAAGACGATTGTGTAATAAACCTCTCAAACAAAGAACTGGACCAGAATCTTAAATGTGTTTTAGGACTTGACATCATATTCGTTGTTATTTTGTGTACAAACGTCATCTCAGAGATATCCAAACTGGGAAAGAAAAACACATTGTTTCACCTTCAATGAATTTGGTGGTCACTATATTCCAGCTTACTCCAATACCTAATAAAATAGTGAATTTCCGAAAAGATTTATAGATGCAATTCATGGAAACGAAGGAAGATAAAAAAGTTTGCACATTACTAAAAGCCGACAAATTCAGTTGTTTTTAATAATGGATAAATTAGTTGTTATGCTGAAAAAATTAAAACTTTTATAATCTGATAATTGTACTAAGGAATTCGGTTCAATAAAGAAAGTGTCAACGATTGGCCCATCCCCTTACCGTACATGTGCGGATTAATCAAAACCCATAAAAGAGATTTTCCTATTCGGCCCATTACCAGTTCAACCGGTTCTATTAATTATAAACTTTCTAAATATCTAGCTAAACTACTATCACCTATTCTGGGTACTAGTTCAGTCATTTTACAAAACTCTGTTGATCTCTGGGCTAGACTTTCCCAAATTGAATTATCAATGTGACAGATTAACCGGTTTTGATGTGACATCTTTATTCACTAAAGTTCCTATTGATGACCTACTTCAGTATTTATCACAACATTTGGACTTGTATAATCTAGAATTACCTATACATACCTATACCAATGTTATTATTAATTTGATATCCTTTGTATAAAAATTGTAAATTCACTTTCAATAGTAATTTTTATGAACAAATATTTGGAAGTAAGGCTATGAGGAACCCTCTTCCTCACTTTTGTCTAGCTCAGCCCCCATGCAAGGTGCTGAGTCTAAGACTTATTCCAATCTATTCCCTAAGGTGTTTGGGTTAGATATGTAGACGATTGTTTTGTATTGTAAACGAAATATAGAAATATTCCTGATTTCTTACAAATAATTAATAATCTTGTACCATCCACTAAGATTCACAATAGAATATGAAGAAAATAATTGTATACCATTTCTGGATGTCTTGGTTATTAGAAATAACACCAATTTTTGTTTAAAGTAAATAGGAAACCAGCGAATAATTTGTACATTCATTTTACTTTCCTAACCATGCTAAACAAATTAAGGTGTCAACATTTTCCAGTATGTATCATAGAACTCCTTAGAATTTGTAGTCCTGAATTTTTGGAAGAGGTGTTTAAAATTATTGATAAATGAAGTTCATTATGTTATTCTCATATTTTTAGAATTTTGTAAAAAAGCAAAACAGACACGACCACAATCCAGCCGGTACTAACAGAGAAGTTCAAAGAATATTCTGTTTACCATTTCATCCTAATTTCATTCTGCAGTGCCCATTTGAAAACTATTGATATTAACTTAGTATTTAAATATGTGTATTTTGAAATAAACTAATTAGAATAGCCCACCCAATTCCAAACAATATTGTATACAGTATTTCTTGCACAGAATGTAATAAAGATTTCTATTGGATAAACATCAAAATGACTAAATGTAAACTCCCAACACAAATATGACATTTCAAGGGGCTTATCCAAATAATGGCATTGTGGATCCATTGAAAGCTCCAGACAGGCCACTTGAGATAAGACACCAGGATAAGTCAGTGGTAATCTACAAGGTCAACGACCATCGGAAAAGAAATCTGCTAGAGGCTGTGTTTATTGACTACTTCCACCGGAATGTTAATCTCTACCTTGGATTATCCTTGATCCTTTGTCCCATATCTTTGTTGTTTAAAGGTATGCTGCCGATTAACAAACTGTTTTTGTGTATAAATCTCTGTCAACTTTTTTACTTAGTGTGAACTTGAAAATGTAGAAAAAACTACGAAAGTACTTGATCAAAGCCCCGGTTTTCACTCACCTTCCGACGTGGATTTAGTGATATATATACATGTATATATATATGTATATATTTATGTATAGTGTATGTACATATGTATGTATATATGTTTGTATGTTCGTATGTATGATGTAATATTTGTGATTTGAT
Source organism: Macrobrachium rosenbergii (assembly GCF_040412425.1). Lineage (NCBI taxonomy): Eukaryota > Metazoa > Arthropoda > Malacostraca > Decapoda > Palaemonidae > Macrobrachium > Macrobrachium rosenbergii. Next base: position 29,541,086 of record NC_089769.1, read on the forward strand.
CATGCCAATGTCTTATTCACTTGGGCTGTGAGCATGTGGCGATTGAACAGGAGGACAGTGCACAGGTGTAAACAAAATCCCCGACACAGCTGTTGTCTGGAAAATTCTGTCACTTATATGAAATGAATTAACTATTGGCGTCGCTGATCGTTATGTTCTAGGAAGCAGGTTTTCTCTTTTTAAATGAGTGACCTCGACGCTACAGCTTATTGCTCTGAGCGTTCGTAGTCATAAGCTCTCTACTTCTGAAAATGATCGAGCAGGGAGTGTTTGTGCGTCATATTTTCGTTTGAAGAACCTCCAGTCAGAAAACAACACGACACTTCAGTCTCCAGAACAGAGCAGCCATTTTGGAGTGTCTACAAACGATTCCCATGTTAATCACTATTCTGACCCCGTTGGGGTTAGTGCCGTCAGTGCACCCCACATGGTGCACTGCAGGCATTCGCCAAGGTTGCAGTGTCCCTTCGGCCTTTATCTGCAAACCCTTTCATTCCTTTTACTGCACCTCTGTTCATATTCTCTTTCTTCTATCTTTCTTTCCACCCTCTCATAACAATTGATTCATAGTGCTTCAACTGCTTTGAGGTTTTCCCCTGTTACTTAACCTTTCAAACCTTTTTATTGTCAAATTCCGTTTCAGCGCTGAATTGACCTCGTCATCATAGGTCCCAGCGCTTGGCCTTTGGCCTAAATTGTATATTTCATTCTATTCTATCATTAATTAGAAAGTTTCCATCACCGTTGATGCTGCGAGATGAAAAGGATCGAAAGATGTAACAGGAGAAAACCTCTCATTTGCACTAATGAAAAAATTATTGTGAGAGGTTGGAAATGGTGAAGAAGACCAATATCGAAAGGGAGGAGTGTTGAAAGGAATGAAAGGGGTTACGATGAGCGAAGAGAAGCTTCTAATGAGCCCTTAAATATTGCCCACAGTAACACCGCGTGAGGTGCACTGTCGGCACTACCCCTCTACGAGGACCCAGCTAACAATAAATAAATATTTGTATTCCTGTCCTCTGAAATGATGCGGATAAGATGATCTTTATAAAGAATGCAAAGTGAAGCACATTCAGTCTGCGTTATTGTCGCTTCGAGAGAATCTGCCCATCAGATCTGAGGCTCCTTCCTTCTTCATTGCCCCAAATAATCCTCTCCGCCTCATGTCCATCACTTCGTCAGAATTCCCATATATATACTGTACAAGGCTCTTTGGAAATGACAGATAACCAGTACGAATCCATACAGGCGATGAATAACTTTGTTTGCTCAAGCAATGTGGATATTACGATTTCCTTCAGCCTGCCTGTTCAATATGCCTCTCTCTCTCTCTCTCTCTCTCTCTCTCTCTCTCTCTCTCTCTCTCTCTCTCTCTCTCTCTCTTGCAGGAACATGAGTTTTACAGAGAATTTTAGGCTGGTGTTCATGTACATGTAGAGCAGGGCAGTTACGCAACTGAGAGAGAAGAAGAAGAAGAAGAAAGAGAAGAAGAAGAGAATTCATCAGGAAAATCCTTTACAAATTTTCCCACTTGCATGTTACGCCATTTTTAATTAAAATTATTTCGAGTATATGAGTCATGAAGGCTTTACAAGAGTTAATAGGCAATGCATTACGTATATATATATATATATATATATATATATATATATATATATATATATATATATATATATATATATATATATATATATATATATATATATATATATATATAGATAACTATATATATGTATATATAAATGCGTATTGACCATATATCCGGGAGAGTGAAAAAATGATCAATGTTATATTGGAAAGCTCTTGCTTACAATTTTATTCTACATGTACCGCTATGATTGTTCATAAGTTCTTAGTTTTTTTATTTTTATCTGAACATTTGAGATTATTGTAATACTGTTGTCTAATCAATAAAAGAAAAAAAAGTATATTCATAAACAACACCAGACGACATCAAAGGGTTTAAAGATCGGCTCTGCCTTTTAATGTCGTCTGGTGTTGTTTATGAATATATCCCAGATATATGAGTTTCCGGTGAATTATGATTCGTTCATTCTCCAATAATTGTCTATAGAATTTCTAAAGTAGACAAAAGGAGTTTGTTCTGTGGGCTTTCAATTTCCTTTGAACAAAATAAATATCTGAAAATAAGATCTATCCTAGTTTTCATACTGGCATTTTATTTCCTAACCTTGGATGATCTATGATGATGAGAGAGAGAGTGAATTACTTTCATTTATATTATTCTGAAGAAAGTTTGGCTTCTGGTGCATTGCACGTTGTTCGAAGGGGTATAGGTTCCTCGTTGGGAAAGTGGGTTCCGTTCTCAGCTAGCACTCTGCTGGCCGCGAGTTCGAATCTCCGACTGACCAATGAAGAATAAGAGGAATTTATTTCTGGTGATAGAAATTCATTTCTCGCTATAATGTGGTTCGGATTCCACAATAAGCTGTAGGTCTCGTCGCTAGGTAACCAATTGGTTCTTAGCCACGTAAAATAAATCTAATCCTTCAGGCCAGACCTAGAGAGCTGTTAATCAGCTCCTCAGTGGTCTGGTTAAACTAAGGTATACTTTTTTTTCCACTTGCAACGCACTGGGAAGAAATGTCATCCTGAGCGGTGTGGGAGTCAGATATATATAATATATACATATACATATATATATACACATATATATATATATATATATATATATATATATATATATATATATATATATATATATATATATATATATATATATATATATATATATATATATATATATATATATATATATATATATATATATATATATATATATATATATATATATATATATATATATATATATATATATATATATATATATATATATATATATATACGTGTTTATTTTATGATATATATATGACAGAGAGATAGCGAGAGAGAATGTGTGTGTGTGTGTGTGTACTGTACTTCTAACATGAAGCCATTCCTCATAACAACAAGGGACCTCTCGAGGAAAGCAAGACAGGACTCAAAGACTCGTTCATACTATTTAATTCGGAAAGAACTCCCTGTGAGACAACGTCCACACCGTCGGCCTCTTCATTTAGCTACACAAAAGTTCATGATCATTGCGATAAGCTCCTGTAAGTCTCTGTGGGTGCGTCAGTACCTGTCGATAACTGTGAGTGTTCAGAGTTCATCACAGACAGGAAAAGTGTAAAACCTTGAAATTCCTTCTACGTCTTAATTTTGTCTCCATAACGGAAGTCAGCAAAATATGTAGGGAATGAGAGAGAGAGAGAGAGAGAAAAAGAGAGAGAGAGACATTTATGTCGAGCTGGAGCTTGTTAACATATTGTTTATTACTGGCTCTGAATTGCGTCCTCCATTCTTCTACTATAATATGAGCGCCATTTAGACGCCAGTACGGAATGTTTGTCATTTTATCACGCCCATATTGACAACTGTATATTGCCCTTGTCAGGAACAATTCCTTCAGAAAATCCCGAATTCGTAAGAGGAGATTTACAAATCTCCCCTCATGAAGCAATGTGTCGTCAGAAGAGCTGACCTGATCTCACACAAACTCTTGGGACAAATGGATCGACGACGATTCATTTGAAATACCTCTCATCTTTTTAACAAAAACTCTTTTAAGTTCATTCAAAAACTAAATGTAATCCAATTCAGTTTTCATGAAGGTATCTGGTTTGACTTCCATGCTTTCCTTTGCTAATTCACTGAGCTGCTGTGACAGATATCCAGAGGAACGTTGGAGAGGAATTTGAACTCTGGAATAACTGAAATGGTCAGTCAGTCAGTGCTAGGCAGATAGTCCCCCTTCCTCGGACACTGACTCATTCCACATCACGTCTTTTGTTCTCTGCCTCAAGCAGCTACGTTGACCAGTTCCACTGGAACGCCCCTTAGGCCCACGAAATGCTTGCAACGTCTCATTCAACCACAGTCTGTATGTCCCTGTGGTCCTTTTCGTTATTTACTGGGCTCACCTAAATAGAGGTCCTCGATCCCTCACACTGTTGGACTGTGGAACAGTCTCCCACAACACTGAGGTTTTTTTTTTGATACTGAGATATCAAATAAAATTTTATGTTGCCAGTGACTGAATGATCTACTCGATCGTTCGTATTAATGCCTTTCAAAGAAAGTTATGTTTGCTTTGAAAACTATCAACAATTCGACTTCCAATACATGTTTAACATTTCTTGTCATTAAAATAGTGAAAATGTCACTATTAAAGATCACTGGAATTTGGTTTTGGCTATTTTTCTTATTTAATCAGGAGGAAATGTAAAAAAACTGATCATTTAATACGATTTCTTCCTGGAATTTACCATAACAGTAGTTACTTAATACTATTTCTACTTTAAAATGTGTTTTTATGGGCTGTTACCCGTAGATGTAATCAATTACACGTTAATTGGTTCCCGGAAATGTTCTTACAGAATTTTTGAGTGAGGGGCTACCTAACTGTCAATCAGCTAATTATAGCTAGCCATTAACTAGATGAACGCTGTTGAATAATTTTTTTAAATATACTTTTTTAGAATTTATTTCTTTAAGATGATATTTTATATAAATTTTGTTAGAGATAGGCAAAATTCATATGATTATGAATAAAAATTCATATGATTATGAATAATAACGTTGTTAGATAAAATTTATTTAAAGTTACTCAAATTTGTTAATATTTTAAGGTCATTAATTTCTTTTAATCATAGAGAAATGTAAAGTAGGAGGGATTTGCCTTTACTTGAATGAGTAAGACGTCTTGATAGGGACGGATATACGAGTATAAATCAACCGTCATATGATCTTTATATTAAAATTTTCATTCCGAATAATTTATAATAAACTCCCTTTGACGTTATATCTAAAGGCCAGATCTATTAAATGATAGGTTTGTTATGAAATTGAATATAGTTTAATGATCTGCAAATGATTACGATATTCTATCAACTTAATTGGTAATTATGCTCCTAGAAATTGTAGATATTTTCACATAAAGTCTGTGATATAGATGATTTCTGAGTTTTAATATTAACATTTGTTGAACATCTTTCAAAATCGAAGAACATCAATTAAACCGGGAACGCAGAGTAGAAGATTTATTGAATGGACGTCTAAAAAGAAGCTTTCAGCACGTATGAACTCCAGAATTAATTGCCGCTCTCAGAGAAGGAAATTCTACGCATTTGTTTTGCATACGCGAACAATCTAAGGAAACCTTCGTCTTCAAGAACCATTTATGAAGACTGAACGATATCCTCCCGTCTTTATCTTCCTCTGGTTTCGCTCTGTTTTGCATTTATATTACCTTTTTACATTTTTCGCTTCTTTGATGAGCTTTCAAAACTCTCTCCGGGAGATGAAACCATTTATCCTGGATCTAACGAAGGAGGATGCGTCTTGTGTGCATTTTCTTCTCCGAATTGATTATCAAAAAGTTTGGGATATATATGAAAGGGAATGCTTCTGCCTGATAAATGGAATATTTACGGTGGGTTTCTCTCTTGCAGGTATTTTGTAATTTGGGGGGAAATACGTGATCTCAACGCGTATTTCAAAATGTATGTATTTATGTAGGTATGTATGAAAATGTTCTGTTACACTGAACGGATCCCAAAAGGAATGCTTAATGAAGCCTTTGATATAACAAAAAGAGTACATACGGGGTTTTCTACGCGCAAATGACCCAGAACCTCTTGAGTGTGTAACTGGCTACCCTCTCTTAGCCCAGAAACTCGAACGAGGTCAGTGGGCCTCAGTTCCACTGGCCCTTGCACTCCTTCTCTAGGTTGACAAATATTCGTTTACAAAGACCAATACACTTACCTTCGTGATGTGTCACTAGAATGGGTGCTGTCTGAATGATGTAATCATCTTCTGTTGTGCCCGCTCTCTATGTGCTCGCAGAGCACTACTGATTATTATTATCCATTTCTGAAAAAAAAATAGAATTATTATAAGTGAAATTCAGTCATGACTTTCCGTTTACTAAGATAACTAATATTTCCGTATGCTTAAAATGGTTTGACCTTGGAGTAAATGTACACCTGAAATTGACACATGTAAATTTTATTGGTGTGTTTATCATGACACTAAATAACCAATATGCGCAGTCTATGCTGCGATGTTTTTTTTATATTACGTCTCCTAATGAACCCTAAGCAATTCCACTCATGGTCAAATAAGCATAAAATTCTAATTACGTCATGCTCAGAAAAAGAACCCAATCAATTACGAATAATGTGGCGTAAATACGAAGATTGAGAGAAGAAATGACTCGTTCAGTTTCAGGTGATTTTATTTTATGAAAATAATTTATTCCCCGACGTCATTAGATATCCATTTGACAATAAGCTTTATTTCTCTTAGCCAAGAAGTTAATTACTTTTAAGTAACACATATGCTTTTTCTCTCAAGCTTGATGAATAATGTATATATACAAAATGGTTCAAATATTTTTGGGCTATAAATTAAAGACAATAACTTATACTCGTTTACGCTTCGTATTATTCAAGTTAATAATATTATTATGTAAGTAAAAATTCAAGCAGACCTTTAAGCTTAACAATTAAAAGAAAATAGCTGAGCATCTATCAGCCGGACCATAAAAACTGTTTTTCCTTAAGGATTCTTTGTATAATCTTCAGTGATCAGACCACTGCTGTTATTAGTTCATTTAAATTCACTATATATTGTCCTCGATAGATATCTTACAGATTATTGTAAAAAGATAATCTTAGAAATTTTTACTTATTCTGGAAATGAGGATAAGAACTGACGCTAAATCAACGTAAAAAGAAAGTACTTTGATCCATTAATTTCTTTGTTTTGAAAAAGAGTACCTATATGATCACAAACTATATGTTTCAGAAGCAGATCATCAATCTTACGAGCATTTGTTACAAAACAGAGAAAAACTAGGGTTTTTCATGTAATGAAGCAGGAGTCATTTATCTTTGAGACAAAAATCTTTGAGACAAAATCTACAGAGAGAGAGAGAGAATGTTGAAAATGAAAGCCAAATGTGAAACCATTGTATACCAATGACGCAGGACTGTATCGATTTTTTTTCAGATCTTGAAAGATTACCATCAAGGACGCAGAGAGCTGTTTTGATTGATACTGCCATTGGTCAGACAGTGAATATATTGGAGACTTAAAAATGGAGAACTGAATATTGAAAAACGACTGAAATTACATAAAACGTGTGGAAAGAAATATCCTGAAACAGGTAAAGAGTGGAACATCTCCCATCTCAATTTTACGGATGAAAGGTCGTCAAACAGCTGGGTAGGTCCTTTGTGGTTTTGCGGTTCCAAGGACTTGAAGGTGAAAATCCAGCCCCAGTCCCTCTGTCGAAAATCGCGTGAAATTCCCGGAGAGCTGAACTGAACTATTCAGCCAGGAGAGAAAAGAAGAAGAGGGGTATTTGTTGTAAAGCAAAGTAAATGAAAATAAATGGAACGCATTTCTTAGGTTATAAATAGGTTTTCCAGATCGGATGGCTATTGTATTTATATAAACTAAGTACTTAATAAATCTTTAAAAATCAGCAGTCGAAAGTATTGTCAATACGGACACATACTGTCATAAGTCATACACACACAGACATGCACACAAACGGAAGTACCTACAGAAGAGATCCCACTTATTAAAAAAAAATTAATAAATTAGTAAATAGAAAAAGGAATAGTATTTGGATAGTAATGCATTGCTTCTTTGTTTGAACTTGAACTTCCAGTTGCACGACATCCTCTGGGTGGCTGTTCCACAGTCCAACAGTGTGAGGAATAAAGGACTTCTGGAACTGAGAAGTTCAACAGCGAGACACATTTCCTGCATATTGGTGTTGCTGTTCAGCGAATCTGGATGCTCTCGGCAGGAACAGGGGATCAGGGATCAATTGTGAATGTGGAAGGTCTCTGTTGAAATACAACTTATAAAAAGTGACAAACAATAGACCATCCGTCGATGTACTGTTAGGAAACAGAAACCTGCCGCCACGTGGTTGATGTGTATGTTTACTATTGCATGGTCTCTCTCTCTTTGTTTTTTTCTCGGGGGAATTACTTTTCTTATAACAAGAAGGGAAACTACTTTCGAGACTAATATTAGCAGCTCCATAACAATACCTTTAATTATGTCAACATGATTTTGAGGAAGATGATAATATTTTTCGAATTTACATAGGGACGATGAGATCGTTAAAGCAGAAGGTCTATTCAATATAAAAAGGATAAACCATATCAGAGTGCACTCACAACATTTTCACTTACTTGTTTACTTGATAAGTTTAGAACACAGCCATTACGTCCACTATTTTGGTTTATCCTTCTTTATGTCGAATAGACCCTCTGCTTTAACGATCGCGTCGTCCCTATGTAAATTCGAAAAAATATTGTAATCTTCCTCAAAATCATGTTGCCTTAATTAAAGGTAATGTTTATGGAGCTGCCAACGTTAGTCACGAAAGTAATTTCTCTGCTCGCTGTAAGAAAAGTTTGACCGATCTTAAAAAGACAATATAATCC
>NC_089769.1:29554622-29607639 GCF_040412425.1 Macrobrachium rosenbergii
CTTAGTTTGATTTTTCAAGTGATTGATAAATTTTTTCTTAAGGGATCACTGTTACCTTTAGAGTACTCAGTCGTAACAATTAATGTTATGAGAGTTCAGGTATCTGGCTGAAGTGAGGTATATTTTTGAATCTTGAGATTATTGTAATAACCAGGTACTTGATACGCATCGTGACATGACATTATATATATATATATATATATATATATATATATATATATATATATATATATATATATATATATATATATATATATATATATACATATTGCATATATATATATATATATATATATATATATATATATATATATATATATATATATATATATATATTATATATATATATATATATATATATATATATATATATATATATATATATATATATATATATATATATATATATATATATATATATATATATATATATATATATATATATATATATATATATATATATATATATATATATATATATATATATATATATATATATATGTATATATATATATATATATATATATATATATATATATATATATATATATATATATATATATATATATATATATATATATATATATATATATATATATATATATATATATATATATATATATATATATATATATATATATATATATATATATATATATATATATATATATGTATATATATATATATATATATATATATATCTAAATATTACTGCTGTTAACGCCCTCGATGTATTTAGGTGTAGGAATATTAGTCAGATTGACCTCGACAGAGAACATCTCTGCCCCTCCGGTAGGCTAGACAATTCAAAATAACGATCACAGCAGTAGACAGATGGCGCCAGTATAGGCTGGGCAGTTTTAAAAACAAAATATGCTAGGGCATTAGGGACCTAAGCCTCAGAGAGGGTTTACATTCAATGACCCTAGTTATGGTGGCCTTTTTTCCTTCCTCTCTATTCTATGCATTTGGCGATGCCTTTGTCAAGGTCGGATTGCCCGGGCGCATATGTCAAAAGTCTGCCTCACCTTGGGGAACGGTCAGCAGGTCGTGAGAGAGAGTAAAGCGGTCACTGAACCAGGGTGCACGCGAGAGCGTGCCGAACGCCATTCTTTGTTCTTTATTACTTTTACTCCTACGTCTATCTTAATTAGTGAATTGGGAAGACTGCCAGAATTCCGACTCCTGAGGTCCCTCGTTTGCGCAGCGACTCGACGTTCACGGCAAGTCCGATTCTTGTTGAAGCTTCGTCGATTGACTAGTAACTTCTTCTGTATTTCACATTTTCTTTATTTTCTTCCTTCAGCCACCACTTATGGTATATGTGTTTACGAAGTCTAGATTAAGCCAAATTATTATATTGTTAGCTTCAACCCTGTTATTCCAGTAAAATACCTAGGCTAGGGTACGCAACACAGCTTTAAGTCTCGATGCTTTTTGTATGCCTCGCGTTTGAGGTTGGGAAGAACCGTTGCATTTTAAATCTAAAATTCATCTCAAATATTCTTGTTAAGGTTAATTACCCTTAACTGGCGACCTTTGGCTAATTAACGACTGTCTTTGAGGTTAACTTTTGGCTTCAAGTGACAGATTACGTGTATTCTTGGTCTGCAGGGCCGTAAAAATTACATAAATTGAATAATACATGATCAGCCGAGACTCCACACGTAAAAGTGGCGACCTTGCGTAGAATCTAAAGTAAATTTTAGAGAAAGAATCTGGAGAAAAGGAAATTAAATTACATTAATTCCAAAATATAAAAGTCAGATATTGAATTCCATTTCACTCTTCCAAACAAAGAACGAGGCATAATAATAAGCAGTAAAGAGAATAGTTATAATAACAGGTAGTGAGAATTAGCCGTAGGAAGGAAAGGGTGCGACTCGAGAGCAGAGCGAATCACAATTTGTGTCGTTTAAGAAAGGGCATTTTACCGTGTTCGGCGTTCGAGAAGTCGTTCAGTAACGAATCCTAAAGACCGAATCAGCGGAGCCCATTTCATGTTCACAAAGTAATGTACTAATCGCGTTGGCAATTCCAATCGTTGTGGTTCATATAGCGGGAATCAGTTAAAAACGTGTCAGTAAAATAGCAAACGAACGGAAATAGTAATTTTACAATAAAACATACCGTGCAGCAACGTAAATTCACGCTGGTAGGCCAGCAGTTTTTTCATTCTTTTGTTTAATGTCCGGGTGAGAAGAACGATAACAAAAGACACAAAGTTGTTTTGGTAATTTAGTTTTCCATCCGTAACGTAAAACGCTATGAATGATTGGTATATTTAAAGTAAAATCTGGATACCTGCATTTGTTTCGTTCGTTGTTTTGAATTTGGTGCAAAAGAAAATACCCGCCATTTTGGATTCCTCCGCCGTGTTCGCGCGGTTGTTTTGAAATTGTTCGAACTGTTTGTGAGAGGAACAGCCATTTGATGTTTTCGCGCCGCCCAAGGTTTTGAAATTTAGGCCTAACGGGACCTGGCCGCCATTTGAAGACCCGTGTTATTGTCATCCGCCGTTGTGACCAGACTCTGCTCCCCGCCACTCTTGGGTCATTTTTTTTTTTTTCGTAGTAAACCCACCTCGCAATATCTTAGCTAGACAGAAAAGACAAAACCAAAAGATAATTTAGGCAGGGAAAGATAGGCCTTAGTTAGGATTAATACAATAACAAGTTCCTATACAAATACATGCTGTAAAAATCATATAAAAGAATTTAAAATTGTACGCTCAAAGTTTTGTGACGTCGCATCGCTCCCAGGAAAATTAAGATAATAAAGCAAAATTCCTAAGGAAGCCAAGACGACGTATATCTATCTGATTTTATTAAGATCCATGCCATTGTGCATTTATAAGATCTTTGTTTACATGTTATCAAGCAGCAAGAAATTAACTGATTGAAAATCTCTCTCTCTCTCTCTCTCTCTCTCTCTCTCTCATTTCAAGTAAGCATTCCTAACCTAAGTGTACGTGACCCTCTTCAAAGAAAGAACGGCCGACACTAGGCTAATTAATTCAAATACAGTAAACCAAATAAAAGAAACACCTCTGTCCCACATAGATGAGGACAAGTTAAGAGTAATTACAATACAGTGATAAACTGTCGGTCACGAGTGAGGCCTGCTATCCAGACCGAAGCAAACAGTAGTTTTCACCCTCTGAAAGAAGAAGGGGCCAGCACTGGGTACTGGGACCAGCCACTCACGATTATCTTTAAAGAAAAAAAAAAATTTACTTTATTCCACAGTGCCAATAATTTGCAGCACTGTCATCACTTGAATAGCTTACTTCTCTCTCTCTCTCTCTCTCTTTACCTTCCCTTTCTCTCTCATTCGATTGTCACACTCTGCAGGGGTGTAGAGTGCCTTTCCTCCCATATAGCCTAGTTGGACTCCAGTAGAGGGTCCCTAGGAACACATTGGCACCATAAGTGCCACTAAAAGCATATAGGAATTAATTAAAAAACAAAACAAAAGGGAACACAGAAGAGAAAGTTCTTCTGGAACCTAACCTGCACCAGTGCCTAGGGATACTGAGTGCCACCAGTGTGACCTGTACACGGCACACCCAAACTACAGTGCCACCTTTGAAAGGGTGCCACGTCATTTGAAGAGACACTTCCTCGCTGCCCAAGTACGCCCAGTCGACCCGGTTAGACGCCCTTCCCCACCAGAACCATGGCACCAGAGCATTATAAAACCTTCCTGGGGCTGGGGACGGTGGCAGGTCTCACCGGCTCGGAACTTACCACCTGGGTTAAGGAGCAAGTGGACGACTTGGCCAAGCGGGAGAAGGAAGAAAGACTCGAGCAGAGGAAGTATGAAGCCGAGCAGAGGAGGTATGAAGAAGAACGGAGGGTGTATGAAGCCGAGCAAAGGCAATTAGAAGAGGAAAGAGAAGAAAGAAGAAGACAGCATGAGTTAGCCTGCAAGGAAAGTGAGCTAGCCTGCAAGGAGAAAGAGCTCGAGCTGGAAAGAGCGAAAATGGAGAATGCCGAAGCTATGGCTCGACAGCAAGCCTCCAGTCCTACACCTGCTGCATCAAACGCTCCAATTTCGAGCATCAATTTCCTAGTCCCCAAGTGGACTGAGGACGAGCCAGAAGCATGGCTGGAGGAGATCGAGGCTCTTTTCGATAACTACAGCACCACGGAGACGGAGAGAGCCTTAATACTAGCCAAGCATATGGAGGGAAAAGCCAAGGCAGCGCTTCGCTCACTGGAGAAGAGCCAGAGAGGCAACATGGCGGAAGTTCGTAGAGTCATTACAAAGGCCTACGAGATAACCCCAGAAAAATGGAGACAACGGTTCCGAGGTCTTGCCAAGGAAGTCGGCTGGTCTTGGACGGAATGGGCATGTCACAAAACCCAGTCCGGTACGCACTGGTTCGACTCCTTGGCCTGCACGACGTTTGAGGATCTTTTCAATCGGACCATGCTAGAAGACCTTTTCCAATGTGTGCCTGGGCCCCTTGCTGTATATCTTAACGATAAACAGCCCTCCACACTTATGGAAGCTTGTCGCATGGCTGATTCGTGGGAAACCTTCAATCAGTCGCATAGCACCTCGCAGAAGCGAATCGCTCCTCAGGCCTACCTCTCGAACTCCACTCGCCCGAAGAATGGACTGCCTAGCAAGACCCTGTGCAACTATTGCAAGAAGGGGGCCACGCTGAAGCTGAGTGCCGATACAAACTCGGCACTAATAAGCAGCCTAACCCTACCAGCCAGAACTCCGCTCCCGATTCATTCGCTCAACCCTCTCCTCCAACAGTTACTGCAGGCCACCGAGCCCATCCAAGAGGCCCGTGCAAATCCTGTGGGGCTGCTAGCCACTACAATGCTGGATCTCTGGCCTGTCCACATCATGTCCCCACCACCAAATTTGTCAACCTAATCAGCACTTTATTTTCTGCTGCTGGTCCGCACCGGATCCTTTACCCCGAGAGACTGGAAACCCAGTTCATCTCGGTGGCCCCTCTTCAGAGCACTAGCCTGCCAGTGACCCTTCCAGTCACAGTAGACACTGCGGCAGACATTAGCCTGATCACTAGGGCCCAAGTGCCAGCCGGTGCCATGGTTGATGAAGAAACCCGGTGGGAAATGAAGTGGATAGAGGGCCACACCATTACCGTTCCTACTGTCCAACTCCAGGTTATGACACCTTGGGGTACGATACCCCACCGCCTTGGCGTGGTAGGTGGAATTCGGCCCGGAGTGGCTTCTTGTTGGGTCGGGATCTTCTCTGCGGAAGCCCGTTACCAACGCCACTCCGCAGCCATGTTACCTCCTCCACGGAGGCCCCATCTAACACTCTCAATAATGACAAACCTCCACCTTCCGCCCACCAAAGTGGTCCGCGGAAGGGGCACAACAAACTATTTCAGGCCTAGCCCTCTCCAATTGCGAAGGGCTGGCCCACCAAGAGGTCCTCCCCCGCGAAGAGAGATTCAGGAGGAGCAGTACCGCTGCAGGACGTGCAAGCGGGCAGACCACTCCACAAATTGGGAGGGCTGCCCAAACAAGCAACGCCCAGCGGACGCCCCCGAACAAAACTCACCGAGAGGCTATGATCTCCTGCTGGGGCAGGAATCTCTGCCGCAGCCAAACCACAAGTCGTCCGCGAGGTATTGCACCTCCGGACCCCTCGTCAGGCATGCCTGACCAACTGCTGCCAGTGCCACTTGCGAGCACTGAGCAGTGCCAGACTCCGTCCGCCCCGGACGTTGAGCTACCAATGGAAAAGGCCCCTATGCCGGGTCTAAATCATGAGGCGAATCCTCCTCCGGGAGATTTAGGATTCCCCATGCAGTAGATCATCGTGACTAAAGAGCCTCCAGCACCCGAAACTTCTTCTTTGCAAAATTTGACTCCAGGGGATGAACCCCTGGAGGATCGAAATGGTACCCCTTCCTTGGAAGACCAGGAACTGGCATCCTCGGACGCAGAAGTCGAGATCGCTCTCGCTCCGGTTGTCGCAGCAGCCGGAGTAGGGAGTCCTCCCGCAGCTTTTGCAGTTGCCCCTGACTTCGCGCCCGCTAGCCCTCCTGGTCTGTCCCCGGAGTCGGTGCTCTCATCACCTCCTAGGCCAGCTACTGATAGGCCTTGGAGGAACCCGAAGAAGAAGAAGAAGGGGCGGAAGAGAGCCCAGTAGTTGCCGAGCTATAAGCTCATCCTGGCACTAGTGCCCTCTCGGCACAGTGCCCTAACATCTAAGAGTGATCCTGGCCCCTTGCCCAGAGGAGGTAGCCAGTGTGATCTCTTCCTTTTATTGTACATAGCCTAGGCCGCCTTAAGGTACGGTACATCAATTTAGTAACCTTGTTCCTTCCACTTACCACCGAGCCGCAGTAATCACGTAAGTAGCCTAACTAATTTCAATAATCTTAACTATTGTGAAACGAGCCACGATGCTCAGGACACGCATGGCCTAAGACCTCAGTGAGGCACCCATTTATCATATGAGGCAACCATCATGAATTAACTAGTAATTATTAATTGTATTAAACATAAACCACGTTGTAATTTAGTTAGATCATTAACTCTTATGTTGGTGCTACGGTCGGGTTAGGATAGGTTAGGCTAGGGAATATCATAGAATGTACCACTAGGCTAGGTCGAAAACACATCATGATTGAAGGAGGTAGCCTATAATAACCGTAAGCACCTTCTCGTACTATTAGACTTAGGTAAAGTAGTGATTATAGCTCGTATCCTATCTAGGGTTAGGTAGTTCTGTAGCTAGGTAGGCTAACCAGGACTAATCTGCTCAGGGAAGGAGAGTAACCTACGAGAGGCGAACAGCTTGTTTAGTATAGACCTTCACGCCCGAAAAGGGAGTGAAGGCCCTCTTAAGGGGGAGCTTTTATAAATATTACTGCTGTTCGCCCTCGATGTATTTAGGGTGTAGGAATATTAGTCAGATTGACCTCGACAGAGAACATCTCTGCCCTGCCGGTAGGCTAGACAATTCAAAATAACGATCACAGCAGTAGACAGATGGCGCCGCGCATAGGCTGGGCAGTTTTAAAAACAAAATATGCTAGGGCATTAGGGACCTAACCCTCAGAGAGGGTTTACACTCAATGACCCCTAGTTATGGTGGCCTTAAGCTATCTTCCTCTCTATTCTATGCATTCGGCGATGCCTTTGTCAAGGTCGGATTGCCCGGGGCGGTATGTCAAAAGTCTGCCTCACCTTGCGGGAACGCAAGCGAGGTCGTGAGAGAGAGTAAAGCGGTCACTGAACCAGGGTGCACGCGGAGAGCATGCCGAACGCTATTCTTTGTTCTTTATTACTTTTACTCCTACGTCTATCTGAATTAGTGAATTGGGAAGACTGCCAGAATTCCGACTCCTGAGGTCCCTCGTTTGCGCAGCGACTCGACGTTCACGGTAAGTCCGATTCGTGTTGAAGCTTCGCGATTGACTAGTAACTTCTTCTGTATTTCACATTTTTTTGTTTTCTTCCTTCAGCCACCACTTATGGTATATGTGTTTACAAAGTCTAGATTAAGCCAAATTATTATATTGTTAGCTTCAACCCCGTTATTCCAGTAAAATACCTAGGCTAGGCAGGTAAGCAAAACAGTTTTAAAGTCTCGATGCTTTTTGTATGCCTCGCGTCGAGGTTGGGAAGAACTGTTGCGTTTGAAATCTAAAAATTCATCTCAAATATTCTTGTTAAGGTTAATTACCCTAACTGGCGACCTTTGGCTAATTAATGACTGTCTTTGAGGTTAACTTTTGGCTTCAAGTGGCAGACTACGTGTATTCTTGGTCTGCAGGGCCGTAAAAATCACGTAAATTGAATAATACATGATCAGCCGAGACTCCACACGTAAATTATATATATATATAAATCGTAATATAATGTCTTTGAACAATATGCAATTGTACACCATAATATCATTGCTTATTTTGGTATTGGGTATGAGCGTAGATGATAGGTATTCATAGGAAATGAGAAACAAAATTTTTATTTCACCTAATATCACTTATATTCGCCCCCAGCCCCACCCTCCCCATGAAAACTTATAACTCTCTGTAAGGACTGAATTGAATTTGATTGAATATTTGTATCAATCGATAACGGGACTCGAATGTGGGTAGGATATAATCCTTCATATTTAATTTTCTTTGAAGGTTTTTTTTTATTTTTTATTTTTATTTTTTTTATTCTTCATCGCTTTCTAAGAGCAAGTCAACTTCATCGTCAGTGTTACTGTCAAGACTAATAATGACAGGATCAATACTGTCATGCATGTTATCTGTTGAACGATAACTGTCCTCAAAAGCTCGTGATCGACGTACTGCCCCTGCCCATACATCGCCAGTGACAGAGAGCCTTGCTTCTTCCAATCTGGCCTGCAGGTCTGCTCGGGTGAAACGCTGGAGTGAGGAGCGCACGTATCGTTTCATGTGTCCCCACACCTGCTCGATTGCATTGAGCTCGGGATGTGCGGGCGGCAGGCGGACGATTTCGTGACCCCATTCCCGAATGGTGTTATCTACCTTGTACTCAGGCTCTGGCCTATTTTGACGGCATATATAGAGGAGTTCAGGTCTTGTAGCATGCTGCGGAAGGATATATTTCTGAGCTGTAACCATTCAATGAGGTCAGATTTCTTGGTAGCAGTGGTGGGACAACGACTCTCTTCAGTCATTATACTATGGTATGGAGCATTGTCCATCACTAAAACAGAAGGCTCCTCTAGGAGTGGCAGGAGCTGAGTTGTTAGCCACCTGGTAGGAACATTTCGCCATTCATTTCGCAGTGGTAGTCGCCGCTGGTATTTTTAGCAGGGAAGCAGAGGAAGGAGCCCTCAATGAAGCCATCGGCTGTACCACCTGCGACTACCACGAAACGTTCCCCCTCTCCTGGTGGAACCTGACGGCTATAATTGGCACTGGTATTTGGCTGTGTGGTATCCACCCGTTCCATGTTATGACTCATTCTGGTTGTGAACTACGTTTCATCCAGGTACACTACCTCCCTGCCGTCTTCCCTGTGTCTTTGAAGGTCCCGCAGGGAACGTATCCTTTGGCACATGATGTCAATCGACTCCTTACTGACATACATCTTGCGCTGAGTGGTCTTATACTCGATTCCCATTTTGTGGAGTAAGCGCCATATAAATCTTTGAGGTACTTTCAGGGATGATACTTTCTTCCTCCAGGTTCTGTGCCAGGGATGCGAGAGTAAAAGCCTGCTTGGCAACAAACTTTTATGGATGTGCCGATGTATGGCTCCTACAGAGAAACTGTCAAAGATAGGCTGTGCTGGAGGCGTTGGTGGTGTGACGGGCCGTGGCTCAGTCCTGCGACACAATCGAATGCACCGTCCCCCACTTTCATCCTCAAGGCTGCTGCAACACGGTGGTAAGGCCTATATGAAGGAAAGGATTTATATAGATATGTATCATATAAAGTAAAATTTGAACATCCATGACTTGAAAATACGTGCATCAGTATAATCAAGGCTTTAACTCTGATGAATGTCCTGTGGAAAGGGTCGATATTTATTTGTAATTCATAGAGTATCTGTAATAAGTTACCTATTCAAACGAATCTGAAGGCTTTCTTTTATTAAAAAAGTTGAAGAGTTGGGTGGCAAACTCATTTCTGCAACCATACGGACAGTTATGTTCTAAGGTGGCCATCACTTCTTCAAGCTCACCCTCGTAATACCAGTAGATGGCTAATGCCCTGAGTAGAAATGAGGTTTGCGAAGAAGGTAAGCAAACGCAGGTACAGCAGTCATTTTCCTATCAGTCCTAGTGTCTATCACTCAACTACTCCAAAACCCTTCAGATAGATCTCAATCTAACAATTATTTACATAACCACTATCATAGAGAGAGAGAGAGAGAGAGAGAGAGAGAGAGAGAGAGAGAGAGAGAGAGAGAGAGAGAGAGAGAGAGAGAGAGAGAGAGAGAGAGAAATGAGCAAATCAATGCATAAGGAAATCAGTCATCTGATAGGTAACAACCGATTGAATCGTTACATAGCTACAACAATATAAATTATAATTAGATAGATAGATAGATAGCTTGCTTGATATTAAAAAAATCATACAAAATAAGTTGAAACTTAAGCTACCTTCCGAGAGAGAAAAAGAGAGAGGGAAAGAGAGAGCTTGAAGGGAGGGGGAGGGCAGGTGAGGGAAGAAAGGAGAGGGAAGGAGGGGGTGGAGGCGGAGCTTTTGTATATGGTTGTTCGTTTTTGTGACTGGCTGATTGAGACTTTACCCTTTGGTATAGGGGCGAGTGTCTTTATAAGTGTCTTTATAATTAACAATTAATGATTCATGATACTCCTATAAATTTCCTCACTGGGTGTAATACACTATAGCAAAATCTCGTACTGATACGAGTGTTCGTTACAGAATAATTGCAAAAAATTGCACTTGCACTGTCTGTGAAACCCATAGTAGTAGCATTTCTCTGGAGTTACCCAGTGGTGGGTCGGGAAGTTGGGTAAAATTCGGCTTTATGTTAGGCTGCAGCCTGCCTAGAAAAAACCCCAGGTATTGAAGTACTTAGTTTCAACTTCTTTTATGACCTATGTGGGTCAGCTGGTAACGCCCTGGACTTTCAGTTGACCCACACAAGTCATAAATGAAGTTGGAACTTAAATATGCATATACAGCAATCTTGATTTAGACGAAGAAAATACACCCATATATATATATATATATATATATATATATATATATATATATATATATATATATATATATATATATATATATATATATATATTATATATATATTACAAATATATTAAGACCTATATAACACCCTGTCCTTTCATTTAAGAGGCTCGGTAAAGTTGGAACCCAATGTGAGTCAGATATATATATATATATATATATATATATATATTATATCTATTATATATATGTATATATACTGTATATGTATATATATATATATATATATATATGTATATTTTACATATTATATCTATTATATATATGTATATATACTATATATATATATATATATATATATATATATATATATATATATATATATATATATATATATATATATATATATATATATATATATATATATATATATATATATATATATATATATATATATATATATATATATATATATATATATATATATATATATATATATATATATATATATATATATATATATACCATATATACTGTATACTGTGACTTTCCAATTTTTTCCAGTTAAGTTTTGGTGAGTGTTTAGGTTTACTGGGGTAAATGGGACAGTTACCATTTACCCCCACTAAACCTAAACACACACCAAAACTTAACTGAAACACACCCAGTAAAACCTAAGCACGCCCCCCGCTAAGCCTAAACACACCTATACAGAAAATTTCAGTAACCTCAATACAATTTTAAGGTGGTGAAACATGGAGGTTAAAATAAAATGCGAAAGTCATTTTTAGTATTTTAATAAAATTCATTATGAAAAAAAAATCTTGAGTACCCCAGTTCCTCTCTAGTTTCAACGACCCTTCTGTTATTGGGCTACCGACTCTGTATCATAACCTGGGATCGAACCCGAGTCTCTTAAATGAAAGGACAGGGTGTTACCAATTGACCCACATAGGTCTTAAAAGAAGTTGTAACCTAAACATCCAAATTTTGCATAGAAATATCCACTTTTATATATAAGATACACACACTATATATATATATATATATATATATATATATATATATATATATATATATATATATATATATATATATATATATATATATATATATATATATATATATATATATATATATATATATATATATATATATATATATATATATATATATATATATATATATATATATATATATATATATATATATATATATATATATATATATATATATATATATATATATATATATATATATATATATATATATATATATATATAAATATATATATAAATATATATATATATGGAGTGCTATCATATAGCCTTTCGACACTAGTCCTTTACTTAGCAGACTAGTGTCGAAAGGCCTCGCAGCACTCCAGTGTTTCCCTTCCTTCAAATGGGATTTTATCTTTATTTATATATTCATCACGTTCCATATTTTCGTGATTCATATATATATATATATATATATATATATATATATATATATATATATATATATATATATATATATATATATATATATATATATATATATATATATATATATATATATATATATATATATATATATATATTTATATGATCATGAAGCTACTAATATCGCTTAATATCAAAGCTACCTCAGGAATATCCCCGATGAGGAATTATCACCGAAGGGGAATTTATAAGTGATAAGTGGACGGGCACTGCCGAGTCTCGATCCCACGAGACTCGGCAGTGCCCATCCATTCATCACTTATAAATTCCCTTCGTGATAATTCCCATCGGGGATATTCCAGGTAGCGTGGCTTTGATATTAAGCGATATTTGTAGCTTCATGATCGTATATAAATCACGGTGTGATAAAATGTCAGATATATATATATATATATATATATATATATATATATATATATATATATATATATATATATATATATATATATATATATATATATATATATATATATATATATATATATATATATATATATATATATATATGTATATGTGTGTGTGTGTGTATTTATATATATGCATATATATACATATTTATAATATATATATTTATTTCAGAAAAAGATGGCCATATACAATTTAAAGGACACATATATGCATTCCATAGCTTCAATGCTTTAAGATGTGATGAAAGAATTTATGGAGTCAGATGGAAGTAGGTCGAGAGACTCGAGGTAAAATCTTTGTTCATATTCGCAAATGGTTTGATTCCTCAGCAATATTGCCAGTCAGGTGATCTTCCGAAGTGTTATGTATATTCGTGAGTACGTGCGTTAATTTGATCTAGATTACGCCAAAATCTGCCCTAAAAGTGAGTTTGATCGTTCATTAACGTGATATAACTGCAGTTGTCTAGACGTAGCTTTGGAGAGGATCCAGGCTTAAATCGGCAGATAAGGTAGAGTTTGAAATCTCTGTTTTATGGGAGAAAATTGAACTTGTGATTTTTACTATGATTTTCTAATCATTATGAACTTTTGAACTGGTGTGGGAGATTTAATATGAATATTCATACATCTTTCATATTATTATTTTGTCATGTTACGTTTGCCATATCTTGGCTATGCATTTTACACTTTCCATTATTGTGTTTTGCATTTCATATATTTTTGGGAGTTTCTATCATGTTTGATTCTTCCGACAGATGTCTGTGGACAGATGTCGGTGGACAGTGTGGACTGGTTCGAATAACATGTGGTAGACTGGTTTTGACATGACTAATTATTGATTTGGGGAGTATGTGTGAGTTTGGATATTTTCAGGCTATTAGCCATAGTGAGACTTCTTTAATCAGAAGTGTTTGCAGTTCAGAGTTTAGTTATCTAACTCGATATTTCATTTATTATGCATTTTAATCTTTGCTTTGTTTTATTCATTTCTTGTTGGGTCATTTGAATAATAAACCTATTTTTTGTAGAAACTATTGCGTTTCTTTAAATGGTCCATTTAATTGATTTGGTGAGAATGAGTGAGATTCGTGGGTGAACCTGGAAAACGATGAGAGAGAGAGAGAGGTGATACACGGTGAGAGAGAGAGAGAGAGAGAGAGAGAGAGAGAGAGAGAGAAAAATAGATAGGCATAAAGGACAGTGTTGCCGTGAGCGAACGTTCATACGCCTCCGTTTCATGAATAAAGATCGTTGGAGCACGTTACGTACACCTTCAAAAAGGTGTTAATTCTGTCCTCGTTACATATTTATATGTGTGTGTGCGTGTGTATCTTATATATGAAAGTGGATATTTCTATGCAAAATTTGGCATGAGGCCATCATTTGACCCAACTTAGATAATAGGGTAGGTTTCAAAACCGTAACCCTACCCCCTTCCCCTTCCCCCATCCTCCTTCCCCTTCCCTTTGGAACTTATGTGGTAACCTCTTGACTGATCTAGACAAAATTTGGCACATGGCCATCTTCTGAACCAACTTAGGTAATAGGGTAGGTTTCAAATCCCTACCCGCTTCCCTTCCCTTTGTAACTTATGTGATAAATATCTCTACGGGTTTATCATACTTCATTTCATGTACTGGCTACCATAGAAATATATATTATTAAAAATGCTTTTCTTCCCTGTGATTAATAATTCCGTAACAATGTTTGTGTTTAGGTTTAGTGGGGGTGTGTTTTAGGTTTAGTGGGGGTGTGTGTTTAGGTTTAGTGGATGTTTAGGTTAAGCAGGTGTGTTTGGGTTTAGTGGGAGGCGTGCTTAGGTTTCACTGGGTGTGTTTCAGTTAAGTTTTGGTGTTTGTTTAGGTTTAGTGGGGGTTAAAAGGGACAGTTACCACAGTAATATCTGGGAAAATTGGAAAGTCACCACTGTAATACCTGGATTAAAGGGACAGTCAGCACAGTGATACCTGAGGTAAACCACAGTAATGTCTGGATAAAATAGAAAATCACCACAGTAATACCTGGATAAACTGGGCAGTCACGACAACAATACCTGGATAAATAGGACAGTCAGCACAGTCATTCTTACATAAAAGGGACAGGCAGTGCAGTAATACCTGGATAAATGGGACAGTCACCACAGTAACGCCACCTGGATAAAAGGGACAGTCAGCACAGTAAAACCTGGATAAACGGGACAGCCACCACAGTAATATCTGGGTAAATGGGACAGTAAC
Source organism: Macrobrachium rosenbergii (assembly GCF_040412425.1). Classification (NCBI taxonomy): domain Eukaryota; kingdom Metazoa; phylum Arthropoda; class Malacostraca; order Decapoda; family Palaemonidae; genus Macrobrachium; species Macrobrachium rosenbergii. Next base: position 29,569,408 of record NC_089769.1, read on the forward strand.
CATAGTAATGTCTGGATAAAATGGACAGTCACCAAAGTATTATCTGGATAAGAGGGACAGTCATCACAGTAATGCCTGCATAAAGGGACAGACGGAACAGTAATGCCTGGATAAATGGGACAGCCACCAAAGTAATAAATGGGGGACAGTCACCAAATGGGGGACAGTCACCAAGTGAAAATTTGGAAATAATGAAAATACGGAGAGAAGCTCACGAGAACGGATAGTGACTGGCAAGGTATTAACCTGTGCGATGTAGAGGGCAGTCACTACAGTAGACTGGATAAAATGCACAGTCACCACAGTAATACCTGGATAAAAAGGGACAGTCAGCAAAGTAATACCTGGATAAAAGGGACACGAAGCACAGTAATACCTGGATAAATAGGACAGTTACCACAGTAATACCTGGATAAAGGGACAGTCACCACAGTAATGTCTGGGTAAAAAAGACAGCCAGCACAGTAACACCTGGGTAAAAGAAACAGTCAGAGCAGTAATACCTTGATAAATGGGACAGTCAGCACAGTAATACAAGGGTGAACAGGACAGTCACTACAGTAATCCCTGATACAAGGAACAATCAGTACAGTAATACCTGGATAAAAGGGACAGTTAAAAGTAATTTCTGGATAAAAAATGGGACAGTCACCACAGTAATACCTGGATCAATGGGACAGTTAGTAGTAATTTTTTTATAAAAGGGACTGGAACAGTAATTTCTGGATAAAGGGACAGTCACCACAGTAATACCTGGATAAATGGGACAGTGAGCACAGTAATCTTTATATATATATATATTTATAAATAAATAGGAAATAACATATATAGTCAGAATAGTAATTATCTATATATATATACACGAAACTTCTATATAACATATGTCAATACAAGGAGGTATATATATATATATATATATATATATATATATATATATATATATATATATATGATATATATATATATATATATATATATATATATATATATATATATATATATATATATATATATATATATATATATGTATATATATATATATATATATATATATGTCTATATATATATCAATATATATATATATATATATGGCCATATATATAATATATTTATATATTACTAGATACTGAAGTCACTGCTATACGCTTTGACGTGAAGAGTTGGTACTGATCGTCTGCCTGTCATTTTCCTGTATATACTGAAGTCACTTGCATCTGATGTGATATATATATATATATATATATATATATATATATATATATATATATATATATATATATATATATATATATATATATATATATAAAGCATTGAACTGCATTGAATTCAAGACAGAATTGTCAATCTCAGGAAAGAAAAGCATTTTCAATGATAGTACACATACTTTACACGACAAAACAATTCAAAGGTGATGCAAGAATATTTATCTGAGTTCTTCATATTTTTCCAGGACAGCTGCCATTGGTTCATTAGCTAGTATATAATATATACATACATATATATATATATATATATATATATATATATATATATATATATATATATATATATATATATATGATCAATATTGTCAAAGGACGTTACTCCTAATACCTATTACTAAGGTCCGGAATTACAGCTGAAAGACCATTAGTTAAAGAACAATTTCTACTCATTCTGGAAATGAGGGTAAGAACTTACGCTAAATCAGCGTGAATGCTTCCTAAAGTAAAAAGAAAATGCTTTTATCCATTAATTTCTTTGTTTTGAAAAGAGTACTCTATAAGGTCTAAAGATATCGAAAAAGAAAAGAATTGACCACAACACAAGCAACTCTACGGAATCCTAACGCCATATTTCACTATCTGGCTCGCCACTCCCAGCGAATCCCAAAGCGAGCTGCAAAGTGCTCAAGAGGGAATAGAAATAAAAACAACGTGAGCTACTGGAGGAAGAAGAGCATTAATTGACAGATTGCCACTTCAAGCTGACTCCCAAAGCAAGCTGCAAGGCGTTCAAGAGGAACAGGGATCAAAAAGAACGTGAGCTACTGAAAGAAGAAGAAAGAAAAAGAAGATCCGCCGAAGCTCTGAAATCTTTCTCTGAAGATTTCCGCCTTCAAGATAATCCTTCGGGACCTTCAGAAGTCCTCTGGAGACCCTCGGGGATAATCAAATTCTAGGCTTAAGTGAAAGCGTTAGTTTAGACACGAGATCATGAATAACCTTTTTAATATGATCGATTTAAAAGCGAAATTTGTTCTTGTTGGACTTACTATTCCGCGTACAACTGTTGCTGAGGGGACAGCAGCACTGGTTGCCGGTATGGGAGGACTTGCCACCATTGTTGCCGGTACCGTTGCCGCTGCTGTTACCGCTGCTTTTATTGGCCTCGCAGATATACCGAAAACTGCGAGAGTTACAAAGACTACAACGAAGACGACTCCTCATATCAAGCACGGTGACGAAGACGACGTCCCAGGTGGAACTCGGGCCTTGGATGGTCTGGTGGGGGCCATTCAAGACGAAATGAAGTACCAGCGAGGCCGAATCGAGGAATACGAACGACGGACGATGAGGCATGTTGAAGAGAACATTCGCCTGAAAGAGAGGCTCAGGCAACTCGAGAAAGAGAACCACAGCCTCTTACGCCAGAGGAAAGTGGCTCATGAGACGGAGGAGGACGGCGACAGACGGATTTCAATCCTCGAGGAAGAAGTCCTCCGCAAGCAAAAGGATTTGTCAAACGCCCAAAGGAGGATATCGTCTCTTGAGGAGGAGCTGAACAGAGAGAAAAAGGAGAAAGACAAGTACCACACGATGTATTTACATTTCCAGCGTACAGAGGACGCTGTGGACCACTTGCAAGCCGTCGTCGAGCGGCTAACCCTGGACGCTCTTCGCAGGGACCTCCAAATACGGGCCTTGAAAAAGGAACTCGACGACAAGAAAGCCCTGATTCCCGTTACCCGTGGGAGAAAGAAGAAAAAGGAAGGATTGGCATAAAAATGAGAAAACGAAGACGAGGACAGACCCAGAAGAATGAAGAAAAGAGAGGACACAAAAAAGAAAATTAGTATGTACAGACCCAATAGAGCGGAGAAAGAACTCAAGGACAGACGCAGAATAAGGATAAAAGATGCCAAGGATAGCCTTTGCTTGTTGAGGAAGAGAGTTCGACAGTTAGAAGCAAGAAGTCAAGGCTGGGAGCAGGAGAAGAGGGAACTGATGCTTCCACAGAAGCAATTGCCCGGGCCGACTTCAGATTCACTGAATATGGGAAATTTTTCTAAAAGTGAGAGGATTATCTGTCTTGAGAAAAAGTTAGAAACTCGCATTCAAAAAGTAAAAGAGGGAACTGAAAAATTGCAGGGTGTTAAAAGCCTCTTTAGAAACATCAAAAGAGCTCTGGGCAAAATGAATGAAGTTGCACGGAGGATTATGAAGGCGTCAAAAGAGCAACGTTTGGGAGTAACTCTGTTGGATTGTGAAAAGAGATTCCAGGAATTGGAGAAGGTTCCTGGAAGGGAGCAGGAACTCATCCAACAGTTAGGGCAAATGGGGATTCCCATGGTCGCCTTGGAAAATTCTCTTTTAAAAAGGCAAAAAGAGTTGGCCGTGGTGCTTTTGCAGAGTGCTTTCGAATTCATTTCGCTGATATGGCGAAGCCTGTCGTGATTAAGATATTCAGAGAAACCATAAATACCCGGTTCTTCAATAACATACTGATGGAGGTAGCTAATTTAGAAGCAGTGAAGGATGTTGAAGGCATACCGACAGTATATGCAGTGTGCCTCACACGAAACTTCTATGGTATAGTCATGGCCGATGGTGGCAGAATCACCTTTAAAAATTGGGTACCAAAAATGGCCCATGAGCCAATGAAAATATTATCAGTGTTCAAGAAAATCTGCGAGATCATCGCACAAATTCACAAAGCACGAGTAGCACATCGGGACCTGCACTGGAACAATATTGTTATTGATGAAGACACAAATCAACCAACAATTGTCGACTTTGGTCTTGCGAAACGATTTGACAGTAAGCTACCTGAGACGATAGCGAGTCTATACCGACGCCTTGACGTCAAGATGCTCGGGAATCTCATCAGATACATCATAACGATCCTTAATCGGTATGAAGATATCAGAATCCCTTTGCTCTATTTAGCTGACAAGTGCCAATTTTCTAAGCTTTCGGCTCAAGACCTTGTTAACCATATAACAAAACTTATGGAAAATCTTGCTAGGAAAGCAGTATATCAGAATGGCATGACTAAATACAAGTGAATAAGAAGAGTCAACATTAAACTAGATTAATGTGAAGATTAGATGCAGAGGCAAAAGTCGTTGTTGTGGTACTGCAAGAAGTGTGCTGATGTCACTGTGTAGAGACACTCATTGGTCAAGTTCCTTATGCTCAGAACGAAGGATAGAAGGCAGCTGGGGGCTGCTGTTAGTCCTTTATCCTAGTGCAGAGGGATGAGCTGCTCATTGGTCGTTCCTTTGCTTAGGGCAAAGAATGGAAGGCAGCTGGTGGGGCTGCTGGAAGTTCTTTGTCCTAATGCAGAGGACGGATACGAGATGAGCTGCTCATTGGTCAAGTTCCTTGGGCTGCTTAGAACGGAAGAATGAGAAGGCAGCTGGTGGGGCTGCTGTCCTAATGCAGAGTCCTTTGTCCTTGTGCTTAGTGGAAGGCAGCTGGTGGGGCTGCTGGAGGATGCAGAGATGAGATGAGCTGCTCATTGGTCGTTCCTTGTGCTTAGGGCAAAGAATGGAAGGCAGCTGGTGGGGCTGCTGGAAGTTCTTTGTCCTAATGCAGAGGATGGAGACGAGATGAGCTGCTCATTGGTCGTTGCTTGTGCTTAGGGCAAAGAATGGAAGGCAGCTGGTGGGGCTGCTGGAAGTTCTTTGTCCTAATGCAGAGGACGGAGACGAGATGAGCTGCTCATTGGTCGTTCCTTGTGCTTAGGGCAAAGAATGGAAGGCAGCTGGTGGGGCTGCTGGAAGTTCTTTGTCCTAATGCAGAGGATGGAGACGAGATGAGATGAGCTGCTCATTGGTCAACGAGATGAGCTGCTTCCTTCTGGTGGGGGAAGTTCTGTCCTGGATTCTTTGTCCTAATGCAGAGGAGACATGAGCTGCTCATTGGTCCCTTAGGACAAAGAATGGAAGGCAGCTGGTGGGGCTGCTGGAAGTTCTTTGTCCTAATGCAGAGGATGGAGACGAGATGAGCTGCTCATTGGTCGTTCCTTCTGCTTAGGGCAAAGAATGGAAGGCAGCTGGTGGGGCTGCTGGAAGTCCTTTGTCCTAATGCAGAGGACGGAGACGAGATGAGCTGGAGAGGGCAAAGAGATGAGGGGGGCTGCTCATTGGTCGCTCATTGGTCGTTCCTTCTGCTTAGGAAAAAGAATGGAAGGCAGCTGGTGGGGCTGCTGGAAGTTCTTTTGTCCTAATGCAGAGGACTGAAAGAGATGTGCCCTTTTCCTTGTGTCCTTGGTGCAGAGGTCCTAATGGAGACGAAACGAGATGAGCTGCTCATTGGTCATTCCTTGTGCTTAGGGCAAAGAATGGAAGGCAGCTGGTGGGGCTGCTGGAAGGGTCCTTTGTCCTAATGCAGAGGACAGAGACGAGATGAGCTGCTCATTGGTCGTTCCTTGTGCTTAGGGCAAAGAATGGAAGGCAGCTGGTGGGGCTGCTGGAAGTTCTTTGTCCTAATGCAGAGGACGGAGACGAGATGAGCTGCTCATTGGTCGTTCCTTGTGCTTAGGGCAAAGAATGGAAGGCAGCTGGTGGGGCTGCTGGAAGTTCTTTGTCCTAATGCAGAGGACGGAGACGAGATGAGCTGCTCATTGGTCGTTACTTGTGCTTAGGGCAAAGGAATGGAAGGCAGCTGGTGGGGCTGCTGGAACGTCCTTTGTCTTGGTGCAGAGGAAGGAGGAAACGAGATGAGCTGCTCATTGGTCGTTCCTTGGGCAAAGAATGCAGCTTAGGGCTGCTGGAAGGTCCTAATGCAGAAGGCAGCTGGTGGGGCTGCTGGGCAAAGTCCTTGTCCCTAATGCAGAGGACAGAGACGAGATGAGCTGAGATGAGCAGCTCATTGGTCAAATTCCTTGTGCTAGGAGCAAAGAATGGAAGGCAGCTGGTGGGGCTGCTGGAAGTTCTTTGTCCTAATGCAGAGGACAGAGACGAGATGAGCTGCTCATTGGTCATTGGTCACTTGTGTAGGGCTAAGAATGGAAGGCAGCTGGTGGGGCTGCTGGAAGTTCTTTGTCCTAATGCAGAGGATGGAACGAGATTGCTCATGGTCAAAAGGCAGCTGGTGGGGCTGCAGGTCCTAATGCAGAGGAGAACAGGAAGGCAGCTGGGCAAAGAATGGGGCTGGTGGGGCTGGAAGTTCTTTGTCCTAATGCAGAGGATGGAGACGAGATGAGCTGCTGGAAGGCATTGGTCAATGCAAGAACGGAAACGAGATCCTTGGTCGTTAGGACAAAAGAATGGAAGGCAGCTGGTGGGGCTGGAAGTTCTTTGGAGAGTCCTTTGTCCCCTTGCAGCTGGTGGGGCTGCTGGAGTTCTTTGTCCTAATGAGAGGACAGACGAGATGAGCTGCTCATTGGTCGTTCCTTCTGCTTAGGGCAAAGAATGGAAGGCAGCTGGTGGGGCTGCTGGAAGTTCTTTGTCCTAATGCAGAGGATGGAGACGAGATGAGCTGCTCATTGGTCGTTCCTTGTGCTTAGGGCAAAGAATGGAAGGCAGCTGGTGGGGCTGCTGGAAGTTCTTTGTCCTAATGCAGAGGATGGAGACGAGATGAGCTGCTCATTGGTCGTTCCTTGTGCCCAGGACAAAGAATGGAAGGCAGCTGGTGGGGCTTTGCCTGCAGAGGACAGAGACGAGATGAGCTGCTTTGTCTTGGTGCAAAGAATGGAAGGCAGTTGGTGGGGCTGCTGGAAGTTCTTTGTCCTAATGCAGAGGATGGAAGACGAGATGAGCTGCTCAAAGAATGGAAGGTCAAACCCACGAGATGAGCTGCTCATTGGTCGTTGCTTGTGCTCCTAATGCAAGGCAGTGATGGGGCTGGAGGACAGAGACGAAATGAGCTGCTCATTGCCCTTGTGCTTAGGGAAGGCAGCTGGTGGGGCTGCTGGAAGTTCTTTGTCCTAATGCAGAGGACAGTGAGCTGCTCATTGTCTTGGTGGGCAAAGAGGAAGGCAGCTGGTGGGGCTGCTGGAAGTTCTTTGTCCTAATGCAGAGGAAGATTGAGCTGCTCATTGGTCCAGGACAAAGGAGGAAGGCAGCTGGTGGGGCTGCAAGGCCTAGCAGAGGGTGAGATGAGCTGCTCATTGGTCGTTCCTGTGCTTAGGGCAAAGAATGGAAGGCAGCTGGTGGGGCTGCTGGAAGTTCTTTGTCCTAATGCAGAGGACGAGACGAGATGAGCTGCTGGAGTTACTTGTGTCCAGGACAAGATGAGCTGGTGGGGCTGCTGGAAGTCCTTTGTCCTTGCAGAGGATGGAGATGAGATGAAGGTCGTTCCTTGTGCTTAGGGCAAAGAATGGAAGGCAGCTGGTGGGGCCTGGAAGTGCTTTGTCCTAATGGACGAAGAGACGAGACATGCTCATTGGTCGTTCCTTGTGCTTAGGGCAAGAATGGAAGGCAGCTGGTGGGGCTGCTGGAAGTTCTTTGTCCTGGTGCAGAGAGAGATGAGATGCTCATTGGTCGTTCCTTCTGCCCAGGACAAGGATGGAAGGCAGCTGGTGGGGCTGCTGGAAGTTCTTTGTCCTAATGCAGAGGACAGAGACGAGATGGGGACGAGAATGCAAGAGCTGCTCATTGGTCGTTCCTTGTGCTTAGGGCAAAGAATGGAAGGCAGCTGGTGGGGCTGCTGGAATGTTCTTTTGTCCTAGGGCAAGAATGCAGAGGACAGAGACGAGATGAGCTGCTCATTGGTCAAATTCCAAGAATGGAAGGCAGCTGTGCTGCTGGAAGGTCCTAATGCAAAGAATGGAAGGCAGCTGGTGGGGAATGGAAGGCTGCTGGAAGTTCTTTGTCCTAATGCAGAGGATGGAGACGAGATGAGCTCATTGGTCAATTGCTTAGTCCATCTGTCCTAATGCAGGACAAAGGATGGAAGGCAGCTGGTGGGGCTGCTGGAGGTCCTTTGTCTTGGTGCAGAAGTTCTTTGTCCTAATGGAAGACGAGATGAGCTGCTCATTGGTCGTTCCTTCTGCCCAGGACAAAGGATGGAAGGCAGCTGGTGGGGCTGCTGGAAGTTCTTTGTCCTGGTGCAGAGGATGGAGACGAGATGAGCTGCTCATTGGTCGTTCCTTCTGCCCAGGGCAAAAGAATGGAAGGCAGCTGGTGGGGCTGCTGGAAGTTCTTTGTCCTAATGCAGAGGAGACAGAGAGCGAGATGAGCTGCTCATTGGTCGAGTTCCTTCTGCCCAGGACAAAGGACACAAGGCAGAATGGAAGGCTGGTGGGGCTGCTGGAGGTCCTTTGTCCTGGTGCAGAGGAAGGAGACGAGATGAGCTCGTTCCTTGGTCAAAGAATTGGTGGGGCTTCTTTGTCCTAAGGAGGATGGAAGAGATGGAAGGCAGCTGGTGGGGCTGCTGGAAGTTCTTTGTCCTAATGCAGAGGATGGAGACGAGATGAGCTGCTCATTGGTCGTTCCTTCTGCCCAGGACAAAGAGGATGGAAGGCAGCTGGTGGGGCTGCTGGAAGGTCCTTTGTCCTAATGCAGAGGATGGAGACGAGATGAGCTGCTCATTGGTCGTTGCTTCCTTCTGCCCAGGGCAAAGATTGGAAGGCAGCTGGTGGGGCTGCTGGAGGTCCTTTGTCCTGGTGCAGAGGATGGAGACGAGATGAGCTGCTCATTGGTCAAAGAATCCATCTGCCCAGGTCAAAGGATGGAAGGCAGCTGGTGGGGCTGCTGGAGGTCCTTTGTCCTAATGCAGAGGATGGAGACGAGATGAGCTGCTCATTGGTCGAATTCCTTGTGCCCAGGGCAAAGAATGGAAGGCAGCTGGTGGGGCTGCTGGAAGTTCTTTGTCCTAATGTCAGAGGATGGAGACGAGATGAGCAGCTCATTGGTCGAACCTTCTGCCCAGGACAAAGGATGGAAGGCAGCTGGTGGGGCTGCTGGAAGTCCTTTGTCCTGGTGCAGAGGATGGAGAGAGATGAGCAGCTCATTGGTCGAACTCCTTGTGCCCAGGGCAAAGGACATGGAAGGCAGCTGGTGGGGCTGCTGGAAGTCCTTTGTCCTTGCAGAGGATGGAGACGAGATGAGCTGCTCATTGGTCGAAAGAATCCTTCTTCCCAGGACAAAGAATGGAAGGCAGCTGGTGGGGCTGCTGGAAGTCCTTTGTCTTGGTGCAGAGGAAGGAGTTGAGCAGCTCATTGGTCAAATTCCAGTTTCTGCCCAGGACGAAGTGACACAAGGCAGCTGGCAGAGGATGGGCTTTCATTGGTCATTCCTTGGTGCAAAGAATGGAAGTCCTTTGTCCTAATGCAGAGGGAGATGAGATGAGTGGTGTTCCTTTGTCTTGGTGCTGGAAAGTAAGGTTGGGGGCTGCCTTTGTCCTATTGCAGAGGAAGAATGGAGCTCATTGGTGCAAAGGCAAAGAAGTTCCTTCTGTCCAGGAGAGGACATTGGTCGAGGAGATGAGTTGGGGTGCTGGATTGGTCCTTTGTCTTGGTGCAGAGGAAGGAAGGCAGCTCATTGGTCAAGTTCCATCTGTCCTAGTGCAGAGGACACAGAGGCAGCTGGTGGGGCTGCATTGGTCCTTTTGTCTTGGTGCAGAGGAAGGAAGGCAGCTGGTTGGTCAAGTCCTTCCTAATGCCCAGGACGAAGGACAGAGGATGGTTCTTTTTGTCTGGTGCAGAGATGAAGCTGAGCTGCTCATTGGTCGAACTCCTGTGCTTGGGCAAGAATGGAAGGCAGCTGGTGGGGCTGCTGGAAGTCCTTTGTCCTAGTGCAGAGGATGGGAGACGAGATGAGCTGCTCATTGGTCGAACCTTGTGCTTAGGTGCAAAGAATGGAAGGCAGCTGGTGGGGCTGCTGGAAGTCCTTTGTCCTGGTGCAGAGGACGGAGAGCTCATTGGTCGTTCCTTTGCTTAGCCAAAGACAAGGATGAAGCAGGGGCAAAGGATGGAGACAGCTGGGGCTGCTGGAGGTCCTTTGTCTTGCAGAGGGAGAGAGAAGGAGCAGCTCATTGGTCGAATTCCTTCTGCCCAGGACAAAGGATGAGCTGCTTAGGCAGCTGGTGGGGCTGCTGGAGTCTTTGTCCTAATGCAGAGGATGGAGACGAGATGAGCTGCTCATTGGTCGTTCCTTCTGCCCAGGACGAAGAATGACACAAAGGCAGCTGGTGGGGCTGCTGGAGGTCCTTTGTCTTGGTGCAGAGGATGGAAGGAGATGAGCTGCATTGGTCGAATTCCTTCTGCCCAGGACAAAGGACATGGAAGGCAGCTGGTGGGGCTGCTGGAGGTCCTTTGTCCTAATGCAGAGGATGGAACGAGATGAGCAGCTCATTGGTCGAACTCCTTCTGCCCAGGACAAAGGACATGGAAGGCAGCTGGTGGGGCTGCTGGAGGTCCTTTGTCCAAAGAATGGTGGGGGTGGAGAGGAAGATGAGCAGCTCATTGGTCAGAGAATGGAGACGAGGCAGCCCAGGGGTTCGAGAATGGAGGACAATGCAGAGGCAGCTGGCGGGGCTGCTGGAAGGCAGTGGGGTTTTGTCTTGGTCCTAATGCAGAGGAAGGAGCAGCTCATTGAGCTTAGGGCTCATTGGGGTTGTCGAATTTCCTTCTGCCCAGGACGAAGGACACAAGGCAGCTGGTGGGGCTGCTGGAGGTCCTTTGTCCTGGTGCAGAGGAAGGAGACAGATGAGCTCATTGGTCGAATTCCTTCTGCCCAGGACAAAGGACACAAGGCAGCTGGTGGGGCTGCTGGAAGTCCTTTGTCTTGGTGCAGAGGATGAAGGATGAGATGCTCAGCTCATTGGTCGAACTCCTTCTGCCCAGGACAGATGAGCTGCTCATTGGACACAAGGCAGCTGGTGGGGCTGCTGGAGGTCCTTTTGTCTTGCAGAGGATGGAGACGAGAGGAGCTGCTCATTGGTCAATTCCTTCTGCCCAGGACGAAGGACACAAGAAGGCAGCTGGTGGGGCTGCTGGAAGTCCTTTGTCCTAGTGCAGAGGATGGAGAGAGATGAGCTGCTCATTGGTCGAACTCCTTCTTAGGACAAAGAATGGAAGGCAAGGCAGGGGCTGTAATGCAGGGCTGAGCTGGATTGGTCCTTTGTCTTGAGTGGAGAGGAATGAGCAGCTCATTGGTCGAATTCCTTCTGCCCAGGACGAAGGACACAAGGCAGCTGGTGGGGCTGCTGGAGGTCCTTGTCTTGGTGCAGTGGGCAGGAAGGAGACGAGCTCATTGGTCAATTCCGAACTTCTGCCCAGGACGAAGGACACAAGGCAGCTGGTGGGGCTGCTGGAGGTCCTTTGTCTTGGTGCAGAGGAAGGAGAGCAGCTCATTGGTCGAACTCCTTCTGCCCAGGACGAAGGACACAAGGCAGCTGGTGGGGCTGCTGGAAGTCCTTTGTCTTGGTGCAGAGGAAGGAGCAGCTCATTGGTCGAATTTCTTCTGCCCAGGACAAAGGACACAAGGCAGCTGGTGGGGCTGCTGGAGGTCCTTTGTCTTGGAGGAGAGACGAAGGAGCAGCTCATTGGTCAATTCCTTCTGCCCAGGACGAAGGACATAAGGCAGCTGGTGGGGCTGCTGGAGGTCCTTTGTCTTGGTGCAGAGGAAGGAGACGAGCTCATTGGTCGAATTCCTTCTGCCCAGGACGAAGGACAGGCAGCTGGTGGGGCTGCTGGAAGTCCTTTGTCTTGGTGCAGAGGAAGGAGCAGCTCATTGGTCGAACTCTTCTGCCCAGGACGAAGGACACAAGGCAGCTGGTGGGGCTGCTGGAGGTCCTTTGTCTTGGTGACGAGAAGGAGCAGCTCATTGGTCAAATTCCTTCTGCCCAGGACAAAGGACACAAGGCAGCTGGTGGGGCTGGAGGTCCTTTTCCTGGTCTTGGTGCAGAGGAAGGAGCAGCTCATTGGTCAAATTCCATCTGCCCAGGACGAAGGACACAAGGCAGCTGGTGGGGCTGCTGGAGGTCCTTTGTCTTGGTGCAGAGGAAGGAGCAGCTCATTGGTCGAATTTCCATCTGCCCAGGACGAAGGACACAAGGCAGTTGGTGGGGATGCTGAACAGAGGAAGGAGAGCTAGCTGGTCAAATTCCATCTGCTGGAGGACACAAGTCCTTTGTCTTGGTGCAGAGGATGGAGAGGAATGAGCAGCTCATTGGTCGAATTCCTTCTGCCCAGGACGAAGGACACAAGGCAGCTGGTGGGGCTGCTGGAAGGTCCTTTGTCTTGGTGCAGAGGAAGGAGCAGCTCATTGGTCGAATTCCTTGGAGCCCAGGGCGAAGGACACAAGGCAGCTGGTGGGGCTGCTGGAGATCCTTTGTCCTGGTGCAGAGGAAGGAGAGCAGCTCATTGGTCGAACTCCTTCTGCCCAGGACAAAGAGGACAGGCAGCTGGTGGGGCTGCTGGAGGTCCTTTGTCTTGCAGAGGAGAGAGAAGGAGCAGCTCATTGGTCGAATTCCTTCTGCCCAGGACGAAGGACACAAGGCAGCTGGTGGGGCTGCTGGAGGTCCTTTGTCTTGGTGCAGAGGAAGGAGCAGCTCTCATTGGTCGAATTCCTTCTGCCCAGGACAAAGGACACAAGGCAGCTGGTGGGGCTGCTGGAGGTCCTTTGTCTTGGTGCAGAGGAAGGAGCAGCTCATTGTCAAATTCCTTCTGCCCAGGACGGAGGACACAAGGCAGCTGGTGGGGCTGCTGGAGGTCCTTTGTCTTGGTGCAGAGGAAGGAGCAGCTCATTGGTCGAATTCCTTCTGCCCAGGACGAAGGACACAAGGCAGCTGGCGGGGCTGCTGGAGGTCCTTTGTCTTGGTGCAGAGGAAGGAGACAGATGAGCTGCTCATTGGTCGAATTCCTTCTGCCCAGGACGAAGGACACAAGGCAGCTGGTGGGGCTGCTGGAAGTCCTTTGTCTTGCAGAGGAAGGAGACGGATGAACTCCTTCTGCCCAGGAAGATGGCAGCTCAGCTGGTGGTCGAATTCCTTCTGTCCAGGCAGAAAGGAGCAAGGCAGCTGGTGAACCTCCATGCTGGGACAAAGGATGGCCCTTGGGGCTTGGTGCAGAGGAAGGAGCAGCTCATTGCTCGAATTCCAACTCTGCCCAGGACGAAGGACACAAGGCAGCTGGTGGGGCTGCTGGAGGTCCTTTGTCTTGGTGCAGAGGAAGGAGAAGGAGCAGCTCATTGGTCGAATTCCTTCTGCCCAGGACGAAGGACACAAGGCAGCTGGTGGGCTGCTGGAGGTCCTTTGTCTTGGTGCAGAGGAAGGAGATCGAGATGGCTGCTCATTCCATTCCCCATGCCCAGGACAAAGGACACAAGGCAGCTGGTGGCTGCTGGAGGTCCTTTGTCTTGGTGCAGAGGAAGGAGATGAGCAGCTCATTGGTCGAATTCCTTCTGCCCAGGACGAAGGACACAAGGCAGCTGGTGGGGCTGCTGGAGGTCCTTTGTCTTGGTGACAGATGGAAGGTCGCAGCTCATTGGTCGAAATTCCTTCTGCCCAGGACGAAGGACACAAACTTCCATCATGCAGCTGGTGGGGCTGCTGGAGGTCCTTTGTCCTGGTGCAGAGGAAGGAGACAGCTCATTGGTCAAATTCCATCTGCTTAGGGAAAGAAGGACACAAGGCAGCTGGTGGGGCTGCTGGAGGTCCTTTGTCTTGGTGCAGAGGAAGGAGACAGCTCATTGGTCGAATTCCTTCTGCCCAGGACGAAGGACACAAGGCAGCTGGTGGGGCTGCTGGAGGTCCTTTGTCTTGGTGCAGAGGAAGGAGACGAGATGAGCTCATTGGTCGAACTTCTGCCCAGGACGAAGGACACAAGGCAGCTGGTGGGGCTGCTGGAGGTCCTTTGTCTTGGTGCAGAGGAAGGAGACAGCTCATTTGTCAAATTCCATCTGCCCAGGACGAAGGACACAAGGCAGCTGGTGGGGCTGCTGGAGGTCCTTTGTCTTGGTGCAGAGGAAGGAGACAGCTCATTGGTCAAATTCCATCTGCCCAGGACAAAGGACACAAGGCAGCTGGTGGGGCTGCTGGAGGTCCTTTGTCTTGGTGCAGAGGAAGGAGCAGCTCATTGGTCTTGCAGCTCAGCTGGGGGCTGCTGGTGGGTCCCTTCTGCCAGGAAGGAGAGCTCATGACAAGGGACAGGAATGGGAAGGCAGCTGGGGGCTGCTGGAGGTCCTTTGTCTTGCAGAGGATGGAGAGGAATGAGCAGCTCATTGGTCAAACTCCTTCTGCCCAGGACAAAGGACACAAGGCAGCTGGTGGGGCTGCTGGAGGTCCTTTGTCTTGGTGCAGAGGAAGGAGCAGCTCATTGGTCAAATTGGTCTGCCCAGGACGAAGGACAAGATTGAAGCTGGTGGGGCTGGTGGAGGTCCTTGTCTTGGTGCAGAGGAAGGAGCAGCTCATTGGTCAAATTCCATCTGCCCAGGACGAAGGACACAAGGCAGCTGGTGGGGCTGCTGGAGGTCCTTTTTCTTGGTGCAGAGGACGAAGGAGCAGTCATTGGTCAAATTCCATCTGCCCAGGACAAGGAAAGGCAGCTGGTGGGGCTGGACTAGCTGGTGGGGGCTGCTGGAGGTCCTTTGTCTTGGTGCAGAGGAAGGAGCAGCTCATTGGTCGAATTCCTTCTGCCCCAGGACAAAGGACACAAAGGCAGCTGGTGGGGCTGCTGGAGGTCCTTGTCTTGGTGCAGAGGAAGGAGCAGCTCATTGGTCAAATTCTTCTGCCCAGGACGAAGGACACAAGGCAGCTGGTGGGGCTGCTGGAGGTCCTTGTCTTGTCTGGAGAGGAAGGAGCAGCTCATTGGTCAAACTCCATCTGCCTGCTGGACCCTTGTCCTGGTGCAGAGGAAGGAGACAAGATGAGCTGCTTTAGTCGAACTCTCCATCTGCACAAAGGCAGGCAGCTGGGGCTGCTGGAGTCCTTTGTCTTGGAGGAGAGAGAAAGGAGCAGCTCATTGGTCGAACTCCATCTGCCCAGGACGAAGGATGGAAGGCAGCTGGTGGGGCTGCTGGAAGTCCTTTGTCTTGGTGCAGAGGAAGGAGACGAGATGAGCTGCTCATTGGTCAAATTCCATTTGCCCAGGACAAACATGGAAGGCAGCTGGTGGGGCTGCTGGAGGTCCTTTGTCCTTGGTGCAGAGGAAGGAGCAGCTCATTGGTCAAACTTCCATCTGCCCAGGACAAAGGATGGAAGGCAGCTGGTGGGGCTGCTGGAAGTCCTTGTCTTGGTGCAGAGGAAGGAGAGGAGAGCTCATTGGTCGAACCTCCATCTGCCCAGGACAAAGGGACAAAGGCAGCTGGTGGGGCTCTTGAAAAGAAAAGTTGTCAGGAAACTCCTTTGATAGTATAAATCTGAAAGGCACAGGTGCTTCTGCGCTTTTTTCTTCCTTTAAGAAATGGAATCCAATTTACACTCTTCCTAGAAATTTCTTCATAAAAACTGCTAAGTTCCACCGATGGATAAGTGATCTTCCCAAACAGGCTGGTTTTCGTGACAACGTGAGTAGCATTTGTTAAGACTAACATCTTTAATTATCCCGAATAGTCCCTTCTAAACATTTATGAACAAAAGTAGAAAGAAAAATATTACAAGCACCAGAGTTTTTCAAATCAATATTCACACAGTCCGGAAACCGGTTAAAAATTCTGTGATGAAAATAACTGAAACAAGCTTAACTGTAGTTATGCTTGTTGTTATGCTCCGATTTCAATGAAGTTTTATGAAAACCAGATTCATAATTTTTTTCCTTAAACCTGTAAGATTGCAAATACTTTCATGGGTTGAATATTATTTAAATTGTTAGACTTTTATACTGTATAGTATTTTAACTCCTTAGGTAATAAATATTAAATTTATTGATAATAATGAGACTTCTACATCAGGTCTCAGCATTGCAATTTCCCCGATAGAAATTCATTCCTTAGTATTATTGTAAATTTTAAACCTAATATCTGATTCTTTCCTAACAGGATAATATATCATTATGAATACTGAACGACAGAGATAATACAGTACTGAATTTATGGTAACTTTGAAGTATCGGTAAATAGATATATAGAACAGAGAAGGCATATACATTTATTTTGTTTATATACAAATCAAACGGCGATAAACTGTGAAATATTTATTTACTGAGTAACTTCATCTCTGAGTCATCTGTGAAAGGAGAATATGGGAGAAAATGGCGACCTCCTTTTTGAGGTCGCATTTTCAAATGAACGTTTTTTTAAGGAATGACAACAATGCTACTATTGCTGCGGGAGGGGTCTGTGGGTGAGGTCCCAAGCTAGGTTAGGATGTTTAGATTACACTATTATTATTATTATTATTATTATTATTATTATTATTATTATTATTATTATTATTATTCAGAAAATGAACCCTATTCATATGGAACAACCCCACCAAAGGGGCCATTGCCTTGAAGTTCAAGCTTCTAAAGAATATAGTGTGCATTAGGAGGAAGTGAGAGAAGGTACAGGGAAATACAGAAAGAAGGAGATCTCATTTATTAAAAAGAAAAAGTAATTTAATAAATTAATAAATAGATAAAATATATTAAAATGCAAGGCGAATAACATTAGGGTAGTAATGCATTGCATCTTCGCTTGAAGTTTTGAGTTCCAGTTGCACGACATCCTCTGGGAGACTGTTCCACAGTCCAACGATGTGAGGAATAAAGAACCTCTAGAACTGATAAGTTCAACAGCGAGGCACATTTACTGCACATTGTTGCCGCTGTTCAGCAAATCTGGTTGTTCTTGGCTAGAAAAGGGGATCAGGAATCAATTGCGAATGTGCAAGATCTCTGTTAAAATACAACTTATGAAAATTTGACAAACAAGGGACTATCCGTCGATGGTCCAAGTCATAACTGCTTATATTGGGAAATAAAAACCTACACCAAAATACACTCTATCTAAAAGAGATAAATCTCTGGCTCAGAAATTGCAAGGAATGACAACAGCAGCAATCTTTTGCCTTTGCTAATCAAACACCAGTAGCTAGGGGAGGATTGTCCCCTAGGCAAAATTCTTCGAACTCACATTTAGTCCTGAGATGAGGTCAGTGTCTATGGGTATCTGCTTTGACTATATGGTATATATATATATATATATATATATATATATATATTATATGAGTTATATATAGTATATATATATATATATATATATATATATATATATATATATATATATATATATATATATATATATATATATATATATATATATATATATATATATATATATATATATATGTATATATATATATATATGTATATATATATATATATATATATATATATATATATATATATATATATATATATATATTATTATATATATATATATATATATATATATATATATATATATATATATATATATATATATATATATATATATATATATATATATATATATATATATATATATATATATATATATATATATATAAATTAGAGTTTACAATGCCCTACTAATTACTGAAAATTTTTCCACACCACGTAGCCTACACTTCTGCTTTATGTACACTGGGGCATTGCTATTTATGAACGATTCACTTATATTATCTTGTATTGAACGAACCTTTCTAATGTGCTTTTCTGTAATTTTCTTCGTAAAGCATTTCAGAATAGTAAATAATTCCACGCCAGAAAAGTCTAGCAGACGCCTATTATGTCTAAATGGTTTGGTACATTGGGTTTCTGTTAAAACACTGTTCATTTATACTATAATTTTTTGTTGACACTGAACTTCTGTAGAAACCCTAATGCCTACAGATAAGCGTATAGGCACCAAATATTGTTATTTGTTGGTTATATGTACCTCACTAGATCAGGTAGTCAGTAGCATGATGACTAATGGGCCTATAGTGACTCATCATTGAATTTATAGTTCATCTGTCCGAAGTCTGATGGACGTGAACAAAGAACGAAATAACGGAAACATCTGAGTAAATGACCCTAACTCTTTGGCACATTTCAATATTTTTTTTTCCCCTATTGCTGCATTGGCCATGTGAAACAGCAGCATGGGAAATCCACCAACGTCTGTCACGAAAGATCTTTAATGAATGATGATTAGTCTCCGATAATATGATTACGCCTGTTTTCACTATTTATTAATTGTTATCAAACAGTCGGTTAAGACTATATTTCCCATTAAGAATAACGTTTTTAAAACTTCTTGTAGATGCAAATGAAAGGTTCGGATCATGATTTCAAGGTATAGGTTCTGCCATCTACTTGGTGTAATATTGGATTTTAGTCGTACGTCTGGCAAGACCGTGACCAATTTCCTTTCAAATAATTTCGCATCTGTTTTTTATTGTTTCATTCGACATATTGTTGTTTCAGTTCCAGTCAGGCAAAAACTTTCTAATGTGAAATACAAAAACTAGTTAAAAAGACTTCAATGAATAATTTCCTATATTTTAGTAATCACAGAATCAACTTCAAACTATTAATAAAACTGATCTTAACATGAAAAAATCTTGTAAGGTGGGTCTACGTAAACCCAACATGTTCCCAGATAAGGTTAACAGATGGCAAGATAAATATACGTAATTTCTTGTAGTAATATATACTCCAATTAAATCGTATGAAATGTACCATATATTTCTATGCAAAGTACTTGATACCCAATGGGAAGCAATTATCATTCAGTTTGTAAATGAATGACTGCTTTTTAATACCTCATCGAACAGTTTTATGGGTCCTTTAATGAGATAAAGTAAAGGGCGCCAATGAAGTGGTATCTTAAAATGAAGTGATATCATATCCTAACCGATACTACGTAATAAAATCATTCTATTTGTCATAAACAGAATTACTTCTTATCAGGTTTCTTAGTTAAATATAGGGAATAAGAAACATGAAATATGAAGTTCTAAAGGTAATGGAGAAGATTAAACGTCAAAAAGGAGCAGATAAGATTCGTATTTGCTACGGTATTTTGACTTTAAATAGATTGCACACTTCATTGTAATAATGGAAAAACCGTATTACCAGCAATGTTACTATTTCCCCTTGTTTTATCATATATTATATTAATTATTATTATAATTTATCTTTTTGGTTAAATATTAAGGAAAAAACCAGTATAGGTTCTGTATCCCCAGGTAAGGATGAAAATAGATGAGAATGAATGTATGAATCACAGTAAAATGAGGAATAACATGAAAATTCTTGCGCCTCAATAGAATATCCGTGAACAGAGCCAAATTTCTACGGAGGCATTTAATTGCATATCGAGTGAAGCCAGGTAATCAGCATTTTCCCATTCTTCAGAAAACAGATAACCTACCCATTTCTCTATAAAAATCGGTGGTACGATATATATATATATATATATATATATATATATATATATATATATATATATATATATATATATATATATATATATGTATGTATATATATATGTATATATATGATATATATATATATATATATATATATATATATATATATATATATATATATATATATATGATATATGATATATATATATATATATATATATATATATATATATATATATATATATATATATATATATATATATATATATATATATATATATATATATATATATATATGTATATATATATATATATATATAATTACATGTGTTTATGTACCATTTTAATGTTAATTAAAAGCACACGGGATAAGTCTCGCATGAATCATGCTATGTAAAGAGTAAGGGGA
The DNA here is from genome assembly GCF_040412425.1 of Macrobrachium rosenbergii. NCBI lineage: Eukaryota > Metazoa > Arthropoda > Malacostraca > Decapoda > Palaemonidae > Macrobrachium > Macrobrachium rosenbergii. The sequence continues at coordinate 29,589,286 of NC_089769.1, forward strand.
TGTAGTGCTAGAAATTGCTTTAGTATATCAAAATCCCATTCTGTCAGAATTTCCATTAGCTTTCGTAGATTCTGGAAAAATTTATGAATTAAAATTATATTTTCAAGACCTTTGATCGATCCCTAACAAGAATTTCAGAGAGAACCATTTCTTGATAAAAAATCATTCGTTTTCCACTTTCAAATGTCTGAGACGTTTGTGACATCTCGGATGAGATTCTAAAAAATAATTAAATAAATAAAAAACCCTCCAGCTCCCAATGTTTGTATTATTAAAATAACGTTCCTTTCTATTTTTACCTAATTCACAGACTTGCTCATGAGAATTGTTCGTAGGTTTTTGTTGACTCAATTTCCTACTGAGTAATAAAAGCGTCGGGAAAAGTACTGTAATTCAACATATCCAAGTCCCTGTGAGACACTGACTTTCTTGGAGCAGAGAACCATCATTGTTTTTGCTCTTGAAACACAATGGTGTTGGAGGCAATAGCCAATACGGAATATAGAAAGGACTGGAACACAATAGGAAAACCTTCGAGTGTGAACCTCGCCCCAGCACAGAGATTCTGCAATCTTTGTACAACGATTTCCATCGACGCGAAGTTAGAGTCGTATAGCTTCGAGAAAGGTTTTCGCAAACAGGGGAAATGGAGAGATCTTGTAGAACAATGTATATTTTAAAAGAGTTCAAGGATTTCTACAGAAGACGTGAATTTCATGTAACTAAAATTGTTCTTGAAACGCAAAAACTTAAGTTGTATTGATTAATAAGTTTGCTGCATGTTCAACGCATTAGTAATTGATTTTATTCATCTAAAAAATGTAAAAAAGTGACTGACTTGTTTGTCAACAGGCTTATAGCTAGGCTTTTCAACTAGAAATAAAAACTCTCTGCTACAAATACTTGCAATTCTCATTTGAATATAAAATATTCTAAAATTCTTAAATCTCTGTCTCTGTCTGTCCCTCAATAACTATAAATAAATAAATAAATAAATAAATAAATAAAAATAAATAAATAAATAAACACACACACAACGAAATTAACCTATAATTTAGGATTTCACAAAGAACAAAATTAGTTGAATATAAGTTTGAAGTCTGCGTAAATATGGATTTACAGGCTTTGAATGCTGGAGTAGGGATGGGCAAAATAGAAAGACGTTTCAGTAATTAATAGTTAAAGCTATTAGCGTTATAAAATATCGAAATATTAATTAACGGCGTGGTAAAAAAACACTGTTTTCCAATCCATAATTCAGAAAACGGAAACTCGTTTCAAAAAACAAAAAGACTTAGTATATCAACGACTACCAGTGACTTTCATTTCGTAATACAGGTGAATTTTGAGAATTTATTTAACTAAATAGGAAATTATATCTAGGAGATTCGTATTTGAAAAGTGTCAGTTATGACCAAAATAACAAATAATCTACCGTAAAAGAATAAATAGTTTAGATGAACTAAGCATTGTATTAAAGTCACTTTGAACAACAAATAATAACCGTAAAAGAATAAATAGTTCAGAAAAACCAAATTGTTGAATATTAGTTTGAAGTTGTAAATAACGCTTTAATACTTTGAAGTAACAAATAACCTTTAATACTCTGGAAGTAACAAATAACCTACCTATAAAAGAATAAATAGTTTAGATAAACTGGAATATTGCATTAAAATTACTTTGAAGTAATAATGTACGTTAGGTGGGAAATTGTTTGATTTTGGCAAGAATTCTTAGTATAGTCAGGGCGTACTACAAGTCTTTTCCTTAGCTGATGGGATTCCCGTGTCTCATATTGGAAATTATCTTCCTGACGATTGAATGGAAGGAACTTCTGGCAAGTGGACCTAAAACCAGAATTCTCCGTAAAAAATTCGTTATTTTCCCACGTTTGTATTTATAATTCACATTACGCACAATAATAATAATAATAATAATAATAATAATAATAATAATAATATCATAATAAAAATGATAATAATAAATATCCACAATTATATAGTAAAAATGTATTAGTATGTAAAAGATAAAACAATTTCATGTATGTTACTTTGGATTTCAATTAACAATTGTTTTTCATGAGATTGCCTGAATTTTTAGCATTATATATAATAGTGGGGCGTAGCCAAAAGTCTTTTTCCACAATTATATGGTAAAATGTATTAGCATGCAAAAGATAAAAAACAAGGAACTATATAACTGTGGACCTAAATTCACAATTGTTTTTCATGAGATTGTATTTTATTATTAGCATTACACACAATAATAATAATAATAATAATAAAATGATAATAATAATAATAATATAGAAAAATGTATTAGTACGTAAATGATAAAAACACTTTACTATATAATTGTGGATTCTAATTAAACAATTGTTTTTGGCTAGATTGTGAATTTTTTAGCATTATATAATAATAATAATAATAATAATAATAATAATAATAATAATAATAATAATAATAATAATCAAATTCTATATCAGTGATGACTGTGAAATTAATCATGGTTGGTAAGAAAAATATTCTTATTCTTTCTCAGTAACTGCGTCTTTTAGGTAGATATTTCCTATTTATTACCATTAGTTGACCACCCCCTCTTACTATTCCTTACTTCAGTATACAAATCAGTAGTTTTCTTTTTTACGAATAAGCTTCTAACTAATATACCCTCTAATGAGAAAATGAAAACATGATCAGCTCTCAATCACATTTCAAGTCATGCGACTGTGATGCCACTGGCAATTTTGCAAGTATGGAATGGGATGCAAAGTAAACTGTTTTTAAGACCCTCCTGAACGAAAAAGGTTGGGAGGTAAAATCACACTAATTAGAACCTAATGAACTTGTGACCAGCAGTAATCAATTTTTAGTACTGTGTAAAAGAAAACTATTGAGATGGCTATTTGTCTGTCCGTCCGCACTTTTTGTGTCCTCACTTTTTCTGTCCGCACTCAGATCTTAAAACTACTGAGGCTAGAGCGCTGCAAATTTGTATGTTGATCGTCCATCCTCCAATCATCAAATATACCAAATTGGAGCCCTCTAGAATTATTAGTTTTTATTTTACTTAAGGTTAAAGTTAGCAATGATCGTGCGTCTGGCTAACAACACAGACCACCACCGGACCGTGGGTGAAAGTTTCATACAGCACTATAGGCTGTACAGAAAACTCGACGGCGACGAAGAAACCTCGGCGCATTTTTTACTTGTTTTTATCTAAGCCAGACATCAAAAATAACTTTTAGTATTATGCTGTCATGCAGTGATGATGATTTCTGTGATACGGCTCTGTCACTCAGGAAGCATATTAATTAAGAGGCACGCTTTAGTATCATCTAAGATTTAACTGAATATCTCCGTGCTCTCATTATCATTCTTGATTTTGGAATTTAGTAACTCATATATGTAACAACCAAAGATTTGATGAGAAATTGCTTTGCCAAATTTTTCCAACTGTTGAAAAACTTCGAGTGCAGCAATATGCTTGTTAGTTCACCACAAACAAGACAATTTATGTAAAATATGGTGAACATTTTTTAACCATTCATAAAATCTATAAAATCAGAATATGTGACTTTCCCTCATATACAAATGCACTCTGATTAAACGGGAACAGCGCACTGAATGACTTCTGTTATTTTCAGTTAAATCAAGATCATCATTTGTTTTAAAACACTGTTCATTCTACATGTCATATAAATAATAACAAACGGGGGGCAGAGATTTTCAAATTTTTTTATACTGCATTCATTAGTCGGTAAAAAAAGATTCGAGCAGCTTTTAAACATACAATTTTGATCCCTTTTACCATTATATCATCCGCAGCATGCAGGGAAAATGGCCAGAATACAAAACAAGACCTATTCTAGATACGTCCTTTTTGAAGCGATGTAAATTTGAACATTTCTCTCTCTCTCTCTCTGCCTCACCAGTTACCAGTAGCAAATGCAAGAATACATTTACATAAATTCTCAGGTATAATGTCCTTTTCATAAGAAGTAATAACAATAAAACTCTTTAGGAAGCATCAAGCTGTAACTTGGGAAATTATGTAACCCTTCATCAGCAAGCAACATTCCGTCTTGCATACCAGATTATGCTCTTTGATATATATATTATACAAACGCATGAATTCCAGTTATGATCGGAGGTCAAAAGTGAAACTTTCTGGGCCTTCAATTCGTTAGACCACAATTTGTATGATGATTCAGTCCAGATGGAACATGGAACACAACTGAAAATGTTTAATTTACCCTTTAATGTGATATAGAGCCAAAAAATTTGTGCCCTTCAAGATGACCAAATACGTGTATTATTTAGTAAGTGAAAGACCATGGATGAAACCATGTGATCAGACACCAAAAAGGGAATGGAAAATATTAAATAGCATTGATTATTGTGAAGAAACATCTCTGGTTAACATGGAACACTCAGAACAGGAAAACCAAACTTACGGGCTGCTCCAGGAGCAAGAGCCCGTGCCAGCACAAGGCTGGCTTAAACTTAAACAACAAAGGAAAACTATACAACACTACCTACATCCCGTCCTTTAATAAGTAGTATATTAGACAATGAATAAAATAAACACTCCTTTTAGTTTATTTGCATGCACATTTTTCAAAGAACTGCATATTGGAGGTGATAGGTATTGCATCATTCGTGGCAAGTGCCCCAACCCATTTCGAGCATAAACGCTCACATTCACCACAAAGAATTACAACTTGTGCGTATTAGTAAAATAAGGACACTTCGTTTCAGAACAGAACTTCCTTTCTCAATTAGGTTAATACAAGACGTTTACTAATATGCATTTGGGAAAACATTAAGGTTAAAATCTTATCTCTGTACTAGCCTCTAAATGAACAAATATGCAAAATTCATCCGCCATTTCTACCTACAAAGGACTACAAAATACACATTGTAAAAATTTCAGCACAGACTACGCTATAAGTGAATGTATGGGAGTGTAGAGCTATATAAGAAACATGAAACAGTAATATATTCAGAAACTCAGCAGAACCAGAGACGTGTCCTTATATCTATATACCCTAGCCACGTGTTACTCTTGTTAGGTATCCCTTGTTTGAATAAAACAAGAAAATGACGAAGCTACTTTACTCTTCAGGTCATTCTAGCAGAATAGTCAACGATAGAAATAAATAGAAAATTCTAAAGAGAAATGTTCTTCATTTCAAGATACTGGATGACCACTAGCAGCTTAAATTCGTACCTTGCTCGCAATGATGTTATTACTTTTGCTTTCTTCCAGATTCTGAGCAAGTTAGACAGTTTGTAACACCAGATATTAAGCCGACGAAAGGAAATAGCAAATACATTCACTCTTCCCACAGCAGAGAGTAAGTATCACAATACTCATTCACACAAGTTATCCACAAAATGTTGTCCAAGAAAGCTACAGAGATACAAGAATTTGCCACATGTTCTTTCCAGTGTGAACTGGTAGGGGGTTTAGAAAAACAAAATTTTATATACAGTAGTATATATATATATAGATATATATATATATATATATATATATATATATATATATAGTATATATATATATATATATATATATATATATAGTGTGTGTGTGTACATATAACATTATATATATATATATATATATATATATATATATATATATATATATATATATATATATATATATATATATATATATATAGTGTGTGTGTGTGTACATATAACATTATATATATATATATATATATATATATATATATATATATATATATATATATATATATATATATATATATATATATATATATATATATATATATGTGTGTGTGTGTGTGTGTGTGTGTGTGCACGTGCAGTGTGTACGTGTTCCTGTGCCTGTTTATATGTGTGTATATATATAACTATAAATAAATAAATATTTATATATATATATATATATATATTTATAAATATTACTGCTGTTCAGCCCTCGATGTATTTTAGGTGTAGTGAATATTAGTTAGATTGACCAAGACAGAGAACATCTCTGCTCCCGCCGTAAGCTAGGCAATTCAAAATAACGTTCACAGCTTTAACAGATGGCGCCGCATAGGCTGGGCAGTTTTAAAACAAAATATGCTTGGGCATTAGGGACCTAACCCTCAGAGAGGGTTTACACTCAATGACCTTTAGTTATGGTGGCCTTAAGCCATCTTTTTCCTATTCTATGCATTTGGCGATGTTTGTCAAGGTCGGATTGCGTGGGGCGGTATGTCAAGAGGACTGTCTGGCTGTCCTGCAAGCGAGAGGTCAGTGAGAGAGAAAAACGGTCAGTGAACCAGGGTGCACGCGAGAGCGTGCCGAACGATATTCTTGTTCTTTATTACTTTGTCTACGTCTATCTTAATTAGTGAATTGGGAAGAATGCCAGAATACGACTCCTGAGGTCCTCGTTTTAATGCAGCGACAACGACGTTCACGGTAAGTCCGATTCTTGTTGAAGCTTCGTCGATTCTAGTACTTTTCTGTATTTCACATTTTTTTGTTTTCTTCCTTCAGCCACCACTTATGGTATATGTGTTTACGAAGTCTAGATTAAGCCAAATTATTATATTGTTAGCTTCAACCCCGTTATTCCAGTAAAATACCTATTTAGGTAAGCAAAACAGTTTTAAGTCTCGATGCTTTTGTATGCCTCGCTCGATGTTTGGAAGAACCGTTGCGTTTGAAATCTAAAATTCATCTCAAATATTCTTTGTTAAGGTTAATTACCCTTAACAGGCGACCTTTGGCTAATTAACGTCTGTCTTTGAGGTTAACTTTTGGCTTCAAGTGGCAGGTTACGTGTATTCTTGGTTTGCAGGGCCGTAAAAATTACATAAATTGAATAATAAATGATCAGCCGAGACCTCTACACGTAACAGTGGCGACCTCATGTAGAATCTAAAGTACATTTTAGAGAAAGAATCTGGAGAAAAGGAAATTAAATTACATTAATTCCAAAAGATAAAAGTCAGATATTGAATTCCATTTCACTCTTCCAAACAAAGAACCAGGCATAATAATAAGCAGTAAAGAGAATAGTTATAATGAGAAGTATAGTGAGAAGTAGCGTAGGTAGGAAAGGGTGCGTCGAGAACAGAGCGAGTCACAATTTGTAACGGTTAAGACAAGGGCATTTTACCGCGTTCGAGAAGTCGTTCAGTAACGAATCCTAAGACCGAAAAAGCGGAGCCCATTGCATGTACACAAAGTAATGTAGTAATCGCGTCGGCAATTCCGATCGTTATTGTTTCATATAGCGGGAATCAGTTAAAACCGTGTCAGTAAAATAGCAAACGAACGGAAATAGTAATTTTACAATAAAATGTACCGTTCAGCAACGTAAATTCACGCAGGTAGGATCAGCAGTTTTTTCATTCTTTTGTTTAATGTCCGGGTGAGAAGTACGATAACAAAAGACACAAAGTTGTTTGGTAATTTAGTTTTCCATCCGTAACGTAAAACACTATACATGATTGGTATATTTAAAATAAAATCTGGATACCTGCATTTGTTTCGTTCGGTGTTTTGAATTTGTGCTAAAAGGAAATACCCGCCATTTTGGATTCCTCCGCACGTGTTGCTGTTGTTTTGAATTGTTTGAACTGTTTGTAGAGGAACAGCCATTTGATGTTTTCGCTGCCCAAGGTTTTGAAATTTAGGCCTAACGGGACTTGGCCGCCATTTGAAGACCTTGTTATTGTCATCCGCTGTTGTGACCGAGACTCTGCTGAGGGCCACTTTGGGTCATTTTTTTCTTTTCGTAGTAGAACCCACCTCCTAATATCTTAGCTAGACAGACTTCGATAGACAAAAACAAAAGATAATTTAGGCAGGGAAAGATAGGCCTTAGTTAGAGTAATACCATAACAAGTTCCTATACAAATACATGCTATAAAAATCATATAAAAAGAATTTAAAATTTAGCGATAAACTTTTGTGACGTGGCTCCCAGGAAAATTAAGATAATAAAGTAATCCCTAAGGAAGCCAAGACGACGCATCTATATCATTTTATTAAGATCCATGCCATTGTGCATTTATAAAATCTTTTTTTTACATGTTCTCAACCAGCAAGAAATTAGCTGATTGAAAATCTCTCTCTCTCTCTCTCTCTCTCTCTCTCTCTCTCTCTCTCTCTCTCTCTCAAGTAAGTCATTCATAACCTAACCTAAGTGTATGTGACCCTCTTCAAAGAAAGAACGGCCGACACTAGGCTAATTAATTCAAATACAGTAAACCAAATAAAGAAACACCTCTGTCCCACAATAGATGAGGACAAGTTAAGAGTAATTACAATACAGTGATAAACTGTCGGTCACGAGTGAGGCCTGCTATCCAGACCGAAGCAAACAGTAGTTTTCACCCTCTGAAAAAGAAGGGGCCAGCACTGGGGGTACTGGGACCAGCCACTCACGAGGATCTTTAAAAAAAAAAAACCCAAATTCACTTTATTCCACAGTGCCAATAATTTGCTGCACTGTCATCACTTGAATAGCTTACTTCTCTCTCTCTCTCTCTCTCTCTACCTCCCTTTCTCTCTCATTACTTTGTTTCACTCTCATTCGATTGTCACACTCTGCAGGGGTGTAGAGTGCCTTTCCTCCCATATAGCCTAGTTGGACTCCAGTAGAGGGTCCCTAGGAACACATTGGCACCATAAGTGCCACTAACCAACATATAGAAAAATAAATAAAGAAAACAAAAGGGAACACAGAAGAGAAAGTTCTTCTGGGACCTAACCTGCACCAGTGCCTAGGGATACTGAGTGCCACCAGTGTGACCTGTACACGGCACACCCAAACTACAGTGCCACCTTTTGAAAGGGTGCCACGTCATTGAAGAGACACTTCCTCGCCCCAAGTACGCCCAGTCGACCCCGGTTAGACGCCCTTCCCCACCAGAACCATGGCAGCAGAGCATTATAAAACCTTCCTGGGGCTGGGGGCGGCAGGTCTCACCGGCTCGGAACTTACCACCTGGGTTAAGGGAGCAAGTGGACGACTTGGCCAAGCGGGAGAAGGAAGAAAGACTCGAGCAGAGGAAGTATGAAAGAGCAGAGGATGTATGAAGCCGAGCAGAGGAAGTATGAAGAAGAACGAAGGGCGTATGAAGCCGAGCAAAGGCAATTAGAAGAGGAAAGAGAAGAAAGAAGAAGACAGCATGAGTTAGCCTGCAAGGAAACTGAGTTAGCCCTAAAGGAGAAAGAGCTCGAGCTTGAAAGAGCGAAAATGGAGAATGCCGAAGCTATGGCTAGACATCAAGCCTCCAGTCCTACACCTGCTGCATCAAACGCTCCAATTTCGAGCATCAATTCCCTAGTCCCCAAGTGGACTGAGGACGAGCCAGAAGCATGGCTGGAGGAGATCGAGGCTCTTTTCGATAACTACAGCACCACGGAGACGGAGAGAGCCTTAATACTAGCCAAGCATATGGAGGGAAAAGCCAAGGCAGCGCTTCGCTCACTGGAGAAGAGCCAGAGAGGCAACATGGCAGAAGTTCGTAGAGTCATTACAAAGGCCTACGAGATAACCCCAGAAAAATGGAGACAACGGTTCCGAGGTCTTGCCAAGGAAGTCGGCTGGTCTTGGACGGAATGGGCATGTCACAAAACCCAGTCCGGTACGCGCTGGTTCGACTCCTTGGCCTGCACGACGTTTGAGGATCTTTTCAATCGGACCATGCTAGAAGACCTTTTCCAATGTGTGCCAGGGCCCCTTGCTGTATATCTTAACGATAAACAGCCCTCCACATATGGAAGCTTGTCGCATGGCTGATTCGTGGAAACTTTCAATCAGTCGCATAGCACCTCAGAAGCGAATCATCCCCGGCCTACCTCTCGAACTCCACTCGCCCGAAGAATGGACTGCCGAGCAAGACCATGTGCACCTATTGCAAGAAGGGGGGCCACGCTGAAGCTGAGTGCCGATACAAACTCGGCACTAATAAGCAGCCTAACCCTACCAGCCAGAACTCCGCTCCCGATTCATCCGCTCAGCCCTCTCCTCCAACAGTTACTGCAGGCCACCGAGCCCATCCAAGAGGCCCGTGCAAATCCTGTGGGGCTGCTAGCCACTACAATGCTGGATCTCCGGCCTGTCCACATCATGTCCCCACCACCAAATTTGTCAACCTAATCAGCACTTCATTTTCTGCGGCCGGTCCGCACCGGATCCTTTACCCCGAGAGACTGGAAACCCAGTTCATCTCGGTGGCCCCTCTTCAGAGCACTAGCCTGCCAGTGACCCTTCCGGTCACAGTAGACACTGCGGCAGACATTAGCCTGATCACTAGGGCCCAAGTGCCAGCCGGTGCCATGGTTGACGAAGAAACCCGGTGGGAAATGAAGTGGATAGAGGGCCACACCATTACCGTTCCTACTGTCCAACTCCAGGTTATGACACCTTGGGGCACGATACCCCACCGCCTCGGCGTGGTAGGTGGAATTCGGCCCGAGTGGCTTCTTGTTGGGTCGGGATCTTCTCTGCAGAAGCCCGTCACCAACGCCACTCCGCAGCCGCGTTGCCTCCTCCACGGAGGCCCCCATGTAACTCCCAATAATGACAAACCTCCACCTTCCGCCCACCAAAGTGGTCGCGGAAGGGGCACAACAAACTATTTCAGGCCTAGCCCTCTCCAATCGCGAAGGGCTGGCCACCAAGAGGTCCTCCCCTCCGCGAAGAGAGATTCAGGAGGAGCAGTACGCTGCAGGACGTGCAAGCGGGCAGACCACTCCACAAATTGGGAGGGCTGCCCAAACAAGCAACGCCCAGCGAACGCCCCGAACAAAACTCACCGGAGGGGCTACGATCTCCGCTGGGGCAGGGAATCTCTGCCGCAGCCAAACACAAGTCGTCCGCGAGGTATTGCACCTCCGGACCCCTCGTCAGGCATGCCTGACCCTCAACTGCTGCCAGTGCCACTTGCGAGCACTGAGCAGTGCCAGACTCCGTCCGTCCCGGACGTTGAGCTACCAATGGAAAAGGCCCCTATGCCGGGTCTAAATCATGAGGCGAATCCTCCTCCGGGAGATTTAGGATTCCCCATGCAGTTGATCATCGCGACTGGAGAGCCTCCAGCACCGAAACTTCTTCTTTGCAAATTTGACTCCAGGATGAACCCCTGGAGGATCGAAATGGTACCCCTTCCTTGGAAGACCAGGAACTGGCATCCTCGGACGCAGACGTCGAGATCGCTCTCGCCTCCGGTTGTCGCAGCAGCCGGAGTAGGGAGTCCTCCCTGCAGCTTTTTGCAGTTGCCCTGACTTCGCGCCCGCTAGCCCTTCTGGCCTGCCCCCGAGTCGGTGCTCTCATCACCTCCCAGGCCAGCTACTGATAGGCCTTGAGGAACTCTGAAGAAGAAGAAGAAGGGGCGGAAGAGAGCCCAGTAGTTGCCGAGCTATACGCTCATCCTGGCACTAGTGCCCTCTCGGCACAGTGCCCTAACATCTAAGAGTGATCCTGGCCCCTTGCCCAGAGTGAGGTAGCCAGTGTGATCTCTTCCTTTTATTTGTACCTAGCCTAGGCCGCCTTAAAGTACGGTACATCAATTTAGTAACCTTGTTCCTTCCACTTACCACCGAGCCGCAGTAATCACGTAAGTAGCCTAACTAATTTCAGTAATCTTAACTATTGTGAAACGAGCCACGATGCTCGTGACACGCATGGCCTAAGACCTCAGTGAGGCACCCATTTATCACATGAGGCAACCCTCATGAATTAACTAGTAATTATTAATTGTATTAAACATAAACCATGTTGTAATTTAGTTAGAACATTAACTCTTATGTTGGTGCTACGGTCGGGTTAGGATAGGTTAGGCTGGGAATATCATAGAATGTACCACTAGGCTAGGTCTAAAACACATCATGATTGAAGGAGGTAGCCTATAATAACCGTGAGCACCTTCTAGTACTATTAGAATTAGGTAAAGTAGTGATTATAGCTCGTATCCTATCTAGGGTTAGGTAGTTCTGTAGCTAGGTAGGCTAACCAGGACTAATCTGCTCAGGGGAAGGAGAGTAACCTATGAGAGGCGAACAGCTTGTTAGTATAGACCTTCACGCCCGAAAAGGGAGTGAAGGCCCTCTTAAGGGGGGAGCTTTTATAAAATATTACTGCTGTTCGCCTCGATGTATTTAGGTGTAGGAATATTAGTCAGATTGACCAAGACAGAGAACATCTGTCCGTAGGCTAGGCAATTCAAAATAAGATCACAATTAAACAGATGGCACCGTTGGCAGTTTAAAAACAAAATATGGTAGCATTTTTTAAGCCTCAGAGAGGGTTTCCCAATGACCCCTAGTTATGGTGGCCTAAGTCCTTTTCCTTTCTACCTATGCATTCGGCGATGTTTGTCAAGGTCGATTGCCCGGGCGGTATGTCAAGAGGTCACCTGTTCATTGACCCAGGCCGGTCGGGAGGTCAGAGAGAGAAAACGGTCACTGAACCAGGGTGCACGCGGAGAGTGTTCCCGAACGCTATTCTTGTTCTTTATTACTTTTTTACGTGAATCTTAATTAGTGAATTGGGAAGACTGCCAGAATACGACTCCTGAGGTCCGTTGTTTGCGCAGCGACTAACGTCGTTCACGGTAAGTCCGATTCTTGTTGAAACCGTCCATTCTTCATCTTTTTCTGTATTTCACATTCTTTCTTTGTTTCATTCTTCAGCCACCACTTATGGTATATGTGTTTACGAAGTCTAGATTAAGCCAAATTATTATATTGTTAGCTTCAACCCCGTTATTCCAGTAAAATACCTAGTTTAGGTAAGCAAAACAGTTTAAGTCTCGATGCTTTTTATGCCTCGCGTTCGAATGTTGGGAAGAACCGTTGCGTTTAAAATCAAATTCATCTTAAATATTCTTGTTAAGGTTAATAACCCTTAACTGGCGACCTTTGGCTAATTAACGGCTGTCTTTGAGGTTAACTTTTGGCTTCAAGTGGCAGGTTACGTGTAATCTTGGTTTGCAGGGCCGTAAAATTACGTAAATTGAATAATAAATGATCAGCCGAGACTCTGACACGTAACAATATATATATATATATATATATATATATATATATATATATATATATATATATATATATATATATATATATATATATATATATATATATATATAGTATATACATACATACGAATGAATATATATTTATATCGTCTGTTTTGTCTAGAGACCTAGATGTGTTTGTAAACATCCCAGATACACAGTTTACACTCTATACGGGGATGCTATAACGGCATCTACCGGGTGGATATAACCTCCTTTATATAAACCTAATTTAAATGAAGGAGAAGAGATGGAGAGGGCTCCACTCCATTGAATACATTCTCCCCTTCTTACCCCCATTACCCTCTCTTATATACATAAGTTTCAGATGAAAAACGGCGCCTCCAGAAGACCAGTAAGAGGATTTCCTTAGGATACCTAAGAAGCAGAGATCGAAAGAGTGCTTCTTCTTTATATTTCCTTGATTGCTACCAAAAAACCGTCTCATGGATGTTGAAAGGCAATGTGCTTATACAAAAAAATTCTGTCTCGAGGTTTATATGTATTTATTATCTCAAAACATGATATTAACCTCTCAATAGCTACATAAAAAAATCTTTTTAAAGGGGAATGGTGCCTGAACAGAATTTATACATGATATTACCCACTTCAATAACTACGTTAAAAAAAAAATCTGTGTAGATCAGTGCCTGTACAGAATTCTAAAGATTTCTTCTGTTGCAACACGTGTCAGTGATATTAACAGATAAAATGTGAACAAAAATCTTATTGAAACTCGTAATTACTCCGGATATATTGATATTTTTGATAGCTTTTCCAAGAAAATGTTTTATACTTGCATATAAACTCATTTTCGTTTGCTCTTTTGAGCTAGTGAACGAAATAAAAACCTATGATATTATTCAAAGATATAAGAATGAAAGTTAAAAGGAGATACACTGAATATTTGATCCAGGAATTTCTTTCTTATTAGAGAATAAATTAAATTACCAAAACACAAATTTTGTCGCTTAACTTCAACATTTCATTCCATATCATTTATCGATAATACTTAATCCATTTCCTTTTGTCCTTATAAAGCTGTTGTTAATCTTAAGAAGCTATAACACTTAGTGATAATGAAATAAAAATGTAATTAATGAAAGCACTTTATATGTATTTCAACATTACCGATGCAACCTGAGGAAGTATTCCAAATTATAATCTAATATTAATCACTTTAAAGCGTGTTTATGTCACAGAAATTATTTTCTTAATTCTTTGCCTGTTGACACTCAGTGGCGAGTAAAAAAAAATTGTAAATTATCTATTTTTTAAATTTTCTTAACCGTATTCTTCATTTTATTTCATTTAAGAAAGTAGCATCTTACCAAAACAAATAAAAAATGCGCCGAAGTTTCTTCGGCGCAGTCGAGTTTTCTGTACAGCCGCTACAGCGCACAGTCAAGGCCACCGAAAATAGATCTATCTTTCGGTGGTCTCGGTATAATGCTGAATGAGCCACGGCCCATGAAACTTTAGCCACTACCCGGTGGTGGCCTATTCTATATCGTTGCCAGAAGCACGATTATGGCTAACTATAGTCTTAAATAAAATAAAAACTACTGACGTTCGAGGGCTGCAATTTGGTATGTTTGATGATTGGAGGGTGGATAGTCAATATAACAATTCGCAGCCCTCTAGCCTCATTAGTTTTTAAGATCTGAGGGCGGACAGAAAAAGTGCGGACGGACAGACAAGGCCGTTACAACAGTTTTCTTTTACAGAAAACTAAAATAGGTGGATATAGAAATTTTTTTTTAGCTACAGCCTTCTGTTAACACTTTTTCAATAAAATCAACCCATAACATTAACTCCCAATTTAACATTCAGCCTTCAATACGCAATAGATAATTTGTTAAAATTCTCTGCTCATGAAAGTTACAAAGTCCAGTAAATAGAATAAGCACTATAGTAAACAGAATAAGCACTAAATGACTAAACTTCACACAAGAAACGTTTGAAATAAACATGATGTGTTACATAGAAGGCTCACGGCCATGATATCCAGGGGGAGAAAACCAGGAAGTCATGGTCTCTCGACAACAATCAATTGAAGCGTAACGAATTAAAACTTCGGGGAAGATGATTGTTATTGAAGTTCAAACGTAGCGTCTCGAACGCCGATCAAAGCATCACTATTCTTCGACGTCGATTAATCATTTCCGTGTTCGTTTTAGCAAATTACACAAACAAACGGCATCCGTCCGCATTCTTTGTTTCGTAATTCCCTTTGAGAATTCCATTTGCTTTTCATTGGCCATGGAACAGAGTTTAGGCCAAAGGCCAAGCACTGGGACCTATGAAGTCATTCAGCGCTGGAAAGGAAATTGACAGTAGGCAGGTTTGAAAGATGTAACAGGAGGAAAACCTCGCAGTGGCACCATGAAATAATTATTAGGAGACGGTGGACAGCAAGATGGGAGAAATATGAATGGAGGTACAGTAAAAGGAATGAAAGGGGTTGCAGCTAGGGGCCGAAGGAAGCTGCAAAGAACCTTTAGTGATGCCTACAGTGCATCCAGTGAGGTGCACTAGTGTCACACCTTTCTAAGGGGTTCATTGGCCATATCCTGACGCTGCTGTGACGTTATAACCGATGCAGAACGAACTTCATGTAAGATTAAGTAGGTTTCGTAAGAAAACTAGAAAATGAATCGTTAAACAGAACCAGAAAAACTGACGACAGGAAACTGCGTATATTTTGATGAATGAATGCTATTATCTGTCTTCAGACTGGCTTCGTTGTGCTATCTCTTAATCTGTCAGCTCAAAATTCAGAGGCTAGTCTAAAGTTTCATCATATCACTTTGCAGAAATATCGTGTAATGTGATCCTGAAAATTAATTTCTAATAATATCATATCAGTGACTCTAAGACCAGCTAATGACACATGAACCTGTTGACAAAGTTAAGGACTATGATTGTGAGTATTTTCTTCATTTATTCTTTTTCCATTGAATGGAGAAATGTAATTATGTCTCGCACTTATGCTTGACTTCAGCACATAAACACATGCGTTGAAAAACAATTGACATCAAAATACTTCAGAATACTGAGATGGATGTGGATTAATTTTAGCTTCTTATTTGACATAAGGCCACGTGCCATGTTTGCGGCGAAGAATATGGAGTAAAAGACACGAAATGTTTGTCTCTTTACAAATCGCATGCATAAAAATGAATAAGGGAAACTTAGTTGCAACTGCATAAATGTGAATCAGAGCTCATAAGAGTAAAGAAAAAAATGATAATAAAATTTCAATATATGATAAACATTCACACCTGGAATGAACAGTTAGAAAATTTAGAACATTAAACGTTTGAAAGAATGAACTGAAACTTACTAACGCAATACTAATAACATATTACTACAGTGATGACAATTCCACTTTGACCATTTGACTTTCAACTAGAGAGATGCACTTATCAAGTAGAATTCCCTTTGCTTATAAATTATCTCTGAATCTTATCAATATTATCCTTGTACTTTGATACGTTCCTTCACTTGGAATCTTTTTCTTTATCGGGCTTACCGTAATGTTTAATATAGAGGCGCCAAAAAGCTTTATAGAACACCTGAGTTATTATCATTCTTCATCATCCCGCTTTCATTTGGACTTATAGTATTACTTGTGCTTATATTCGCTACAAACTTTTTTCCTATACAAGTTCCTGTAATTTTTCCTCCATCCCTTTAATAAGTTTGCTATCTCCTGCACACATTTAGCATCTTTGCACTACATCCATAATCGCTTCTCATATCCGGGAATTAAACACTTACATATCGACTACTTTTCAGTTTCCTGTGCCGGCTTTGTCTATCCATCCGCACTTTTTCTGTCCGCCCTCAGATCTTAAAAACTACTGAGGCTTGAGGGCTGCAAATTGGTAGGTTGATCATCTAGCCTCCAACCATCAAACATACCAAATTGCAGCCCTCTAGCCTCAGTAGTTTTTATTTTATCTAAGGTTAAAGTTAGCCATAATCGTGCTTCTGGCAACGATATAGGATAGGCCACCACATGGCCGTGGTTAAAGTTTCATGGGCCTCGACTCATACAGCATTATACCGAGACCTCCTAGAGATATATCCATTTTCGGTGGCCTTGATTATGCGCTGTAGCGGCTGTACAGAAAATTAGATAGCGCAGAAGGACCTTCGGAACATTTGTTACTTGTTTATTTTTGTATAATCCATTAAAAGAATACAAAGGACCACACTCTTCCAAGCGCAAGGTTCACTTCTGTTATAAAATGTGTGAAGCATTGTGAACAGAATACCTTCTAAACCTTACGTCCACGCAGTCAGCGGTGTTAAATCTCTGCCAGCTCTTTCATAATCTTTTTGTAGTCCTATGGTCACTACAATCAGCTTGCCAATTTACTTCATAATATCTCGCTTGTGTTTCAAATTACTTACTTTGTCAACACCCCTTTTGCATTTCTAAACACACTGTCTTTTGTCCTTGTTTATTCTTGAGTCCTTTATCCAGTTTAATCTTCGACCATCTTGTACACCTTTATTTGTATATTATATATTTTTGTTTCTCTGATGACATCTTCAGTACATCTTTTATCCTTGCACATATTGTTTATATATATATATATATATATATATATATATATATATATATATATATATATATATATATATATATATACTGTATATATATATATATAAACGTATGTGCAAAAGTAAAAGTGTACTGAAGGATTATTAAATTCATGTATGACAAAATATACTTAATATACAAATAAAGGTGTACAAGACGGTCAAAGATTAAATTGAGTGTGTGTGTGTGTGTATGTATATATATATATATATATATATATATATATATATATATATATATATATATATATATATATATATATATATATATATATATATATATATGAAATTTTTTATCACACCGTGATTTATATAAAATCATGAAGCTACAAATGTCGCTTAATATCAAACCCACGCTACCTCGGGAGGATCCTGACAGGAATTATCACCGAAGGAGAATTTATATGATAAATGGATTGTACTGCCGGGTCGCGATCCCACGACACAGAACTTATCCAGCAACTCTACTCGACGTTCTACCACTGAGCTATTAAGTTGACATTTGTAGTTTCACGATTATGATTATATATATATATATATATATATATATATATATATATATATATATATATATATATATATATATATATATATATATATTATATACATATATATATATATATATATATATATATATATATATATATATATATATATATATATATATATGTTTTATGTTT